>NC_089587.1:90744774-90901284 GCF_019320115.1 Miscanthus floridulus | reverse complement strand
GTCGTGGCCAAGGCCTTCTGACTGGGAGGACCTGGGGGGTCGGGAACCGGGCGCCGCTCCCCCGGGTCCACAGCGTGGTGACGGAATACCCGTCGTTCATGGAGATAGCAAATCCTTTCCTGGAGCGTAGCGGTTGTCGTATATCTTCGTCGGGTTCCGTGTCTCAGAGCTGAAGGCGGTGTCTACAACTCTACAGGGCGAGGTGCACGCACCTGTAATGCCTTTTGGGTTTTGTGGCGCCCAGAAGGGTCTAAAGCATCAGTCCTGTCGTTCCCTGGCAGTCCTTTTCCTGCCAGGGCGTAGGGTATGGTCCTTGGAGCCATGGTTGACCCAAACGTCTTATCTCGTCCTGTACCCATCATTACGAGGGATAGATATCGATCAGGGCGAGGCTCATTCTTGGCCGTCGGGTGAGACGGAGACCAATCCCTATCTCTTGGGCAAGACTAACCCTACCCCTCCAGGATCGGGCGAGGCAGAATCCATCCCTCAGCCCTTGGGCGAGACCGAGCCCGCCCTAAAGGCGTCAGGCGAGACGGAGATTAGCCTTGAGCCTTTGGGTGAGGCAGGGTTATCTCACAAAGGCATCGGGTGAGGCTGACCCCGTCCCTCTAGGATCGGGCAAGACGGAATTCATCCCTCAGCCCTCGGGTGAGACCGAGCCCACCCTAAAGGCATCGGGCGAGACGGAGTTTTTCCCTCGGCCCTCGGGTGAGACCGAGCCCGTCCCAAAGGTGTCGGGCGAGGCGGAATAGAACTCCTGTCACTCGAACAAGGGATGACACGGCGCCTTTATGCGTCCAGAAGTTTTTCACGTTCGGTGGTTATTGGTTCCACCTTCTGGGGTATCCTGGTATTAGGTCCCCGACAATATGCTTTGGACTTTGATGAGTAACCAATAAGAAAACCAATATCACAACATCTTTGGAACTTCCCTAGGTGTTGCTGCTTCTTATAGATGTAGCAATTGCAACCAAACACCTAGAAGAATGATACGTCCGGCTTATTCCCATTGAGCAACTCATAAGAGGTCTTGCCAAGAAACTTTTGAAGAAATAGGCAATTGGATGCATAACATGCGGTGTTGATAGCTTCCGCCTATAGAGCTTCAGGTGTATTCTACTCATCAAGCATTGTTCTTGCAAGGAGGATAAGTGTCCGGTTCTTTCTCTCTACTACACCATTTTGTTGAGGAGTGTATGTTGTGGAGACCTCATGCTTGATCCCTACTTCATCACAATATGCTTCAATGTTTGTGTTGTCAAATTCTTTTCTATTGTCAGTTCTTATCTTCTTGAGCTTCACTTCAAATTCATTTTGTGCTCGCTTGGCAAACTTCTTGAAACATGCGGCCACTTCGGTCTTGTCATGAAGGAAGAACACCCAAGTGTATCTAGAGTAGTCATCAACTATCATAAGACAATAGAGATTTCCTCCCAAACTCTTATAAGTTGTTGGTCCAAATAGATCCATATGAAGGAGCTCTAGCACTCTTGTTGTTGACATGTAAGCTTTTGTTGGATGAGTGTTTGCAACTTGCTTGTCGGCTTGACATGCACTACAAAGCTTGTCTTTCTCAAATTTCACATCCTTCAAACCTCTCACCAATTCATTCTTCATAAGCTTCTTGAGTGAGCTCATCCCAATATATGCAAGTCTTCTATGCCATAGCCACCCAAGTAATGTTTTGGTGAATACGTATGTCTTCAAGTTTGCATCTTCGGAGGTGAAATCCACTAGATATAGGTGGTTGTATCTAAAACCATTGAATATAACTTGATCATCATCTTTCTTTGACACAACCACTTCCTTCTCGGTAAACAAACATTGAAAGCCAAGATCACATAATTGACCAACGGATAGTAAGTTGAAACTCAATGAAGCAACATATAGCACATTTGATATTGAATGATCATTTGATATTGCAACTTTGCCCAATTCTTGAACTTTACCCTTTAAATTATAACCAAATATAATCCTTTCTTGACCATCTACTTCTTCATCTAGTGAGGTGAACATACGAGGATCACTGGTCATATGTTGAGTGTGAAAGGATCAAGATGCCCAAGAAGGGGGGTGATTTGGACTAATTCTAAAATTCTTTGCAATAATTAAACCCTACGCTTAGCCCACTTCATCCCTTGTGCCTAGAATGTGTTTTTATTGATCTACCGCACAGAAGTTTTGCACCCTATGTTCCAATCCTACTCTAGCATGGCAATTCTAAGAATGTAAAGACAAGAAATGAATTACTCAAATGTAAATGCTTAAAGTAAAGAGAGGAGAAGGAATGCGGTGATGTTTTGCTGAGGTATCAGAGAGTCGCCACTCTCCACTAGTCCTCGTTGGAGCACCCGTGCAAGGGTGTAGCTCCTCCTTGATCCGTGTAAGGATCAAGCACTCTCTATGGGCTGATTCTTCAACACTCCGTCATGGTGAATCGCCCACAACCACTCACAACTTGAGTTGGGTCATCCACAAGCTCTGCCGGAAGATCACCAAACTCTCGATCACCACCAAGCCGTCTAGGTGATGGCGATCACCAAGAGTAATAAGCACAAACTCTCACTTGACCACAACAAGACTAATGAGAAGGGTGGATGCACACTTACTACTCTCCTTGCACTAATGAGGCCTTAATCTTGGATTCTCAAATCTCAATAACCTCACTAGGCTCTTGCTCTCCTTTGCACTCTCAAGGGTGTTTCTCAGCTGAACAAATGGGCAAGAGACCTCCCTTGGATGAATAAAGGAAGTATTTATACCCCCTCATTCAAAACAAACCATTAGGAGGTTGAGTCAGCACTCTGCGGGGTGACCAGATGCTCCGGTCAAGGTGATCGAACGCTTCAGTCAGTTATCCCCATCACAGAGCCATTAAGTTGTGACTAGACTCTGACCTATGTCTGGTCAGCACTGACCAGACGTGTTCAGTCACGAAAACTACTCTCTAGAACCTTACTAATGTTGACTGGACATTAGCACCTAGAGTCTGGTCACTTCGCTATTCAGCGTCCAGTCAGTAACCGGATCCTGACCAACGTTCGGTCAGCACTGATCGGACGCGTCCGATCAGGAAATTCCCTCTCTGGAGTTGACTAGATGCAGGAACCCAGCGTCGAGTCACATTTTACTTAGCGTCCGGTCACAACTAGACGGCTCCAGTTGATCAAATGAACTGACCGGACTCACCCTTCAGCGTCTGGTCACTACCAAACCAGCGTCCGGTCAGTCATTTGACCCTCCATTCACTCCAACTCAAAATCATATATGAATGAAGTTTGCTCCAATTGATCTTGGGGCTACTCCTGAGCTACTTAGTGCTAGATTTGACAAGTGTGCACCACACCTAACCCACTAGACTCACCTAGGTCAAGCTACTAGTCCATACCCCCCTTAATAGTATGGCCAAAGGAAAAACAAAGTCCTAAACTACTCTAAGTGCCTCTTCAACACCAAACGACACTTAGAACTAGTCCATCATTAACCTTATCGTCCATCCTTTGAAAACCAAAATGATTTCCATCGTAGGGGTATGACAACCATGATTGCCCAATCAATTATCATTACCATGACCTAACTTAATTACCTCTACAAAATACACGTTAGTCATAGTAATCTTGTATTGTCATTAATCACCGAAACCCAACTAGGGGCCTAGATGCTTTCAATCTCTCCCTTTTTGGTGATTGATGACAATACAACCTCAAGTATGTATAAGAGATGAGGTTTGCAACATGCTTGGTTCATATAAGCTTTTGACAATAAGAGCAAAGGAGTTAGACATGCTTATATGACCCAAGCCAACATGGTGTACTTAATAGATATGAAATAAGCATGAGTACAAGAAATAAAGCTCATTTGAATCGGAGTAAAACGCGGAAGCAAAGCAAATGAGCATAATGAAGTAACATAACATATATATTGATCAAAGTAGAGAGCACACATGTCACATATCACATAAGTATCACACTCACATGTATGTAGTTCAATGCATGAAAGTAAATGTGAATGCATAATAATGTATCACACATAAAAAGCCAAAAGTAATAAATCATAAGCTCCCCCTAGATATAGCGCTTCCCCTAGATCTAACATACTTGATCCCTCTCCCCCTTTGGTGTTAAGCACCAAAACCTAAGGGTCGGATGGCAGGGCAGGAGTAGACGAGTCGGGCGCTGAGGTGCGGTGAACGATCTGAAACTGTGTAGCATCATCCTCTAATCCAGAGCTCTGAGTTGCCTGATCCTCTATCACTAGAAGTGAAGCTAAAGTGGTCTGGGTCTGCTCTAGGATTGGCGTGGCCTATGACTCTATAGGTATCACTATAGCAGCTAGCTCTAATGATGCAATAGATGATGAGAGCATCTCTGTAGTCCTAGTAACTAGAGCGACTGTGGAAGATACAGGGACTCATAACTCTAGTGGTGTAGGCTGCCCTATAAGCTCACTAAAAGTAGCACTGAGGCTCCTGGAAACTAGAGTGTCAGTCACAAGCACCGATGAACTCTGAGCCGGAGTGAAGCCCGTAACAATAGGTGTGAAGTGCGAACCCTAGGCTGTTACTGGAGAAGCAAACCACTAGGACACCTGCTCTATAGGTGAAGCAAATTGAGTAGCTAGATGTCCTTGACTCGGAAGCCCACTTGGCTATATAGCTGGAGTCGCTGAAGTGGTGGTAGGCTGGCCAAGCTGAGGTGTAGATGGTGGCAGAGCAACCCCAATAGCAGTGATAACATGCTATATAAATCCAAGTAACTGCTGCTGCATCAGGAGCTGCTGCTGCTACTGTATGGCCTGTTGTTGTCTCTAGAACTCGTCCTATCTGGCCTGAACCTGTGCGAGGGTAGCTGCAGTCTCCTAGGCCTAGCGTGCCTGATCCTGCCTCATCCACTCAAGAATGGCTAGAAGAGCGGGGTCTGTCTGCGGTGGCTAATTCTAAAATTCTTTGCAATAATTAAACCCTATACTTAGCCCACTTCACCCCTTGTGCCTAGAATGTGTTCCTATTGATCTACCGCACAAAAGTTTTGCACCCTATGTTCCAATCCTACTCTAGCATGGCAATTTTAAGAATGTAAAGACAAGAAATGAATTACTCAAATGTAAATGCTTAAAGTAAAGAGAGGAGAAGGAATGCGGTGATGTTTTCTGAGGTATCGGAGAGCCACCACTCCCCACTAGTCCTCGTTGGAGCACTCGCACAAGGGTGTAGCTCCCCCTTGATCCACGTAAAGATCAAGTGCTCTCTATGGGCTGATTCTTTGACACTCTGTCATGGTGAATCGCCCACAACCGCTCACAACATGACTTGAGTCATCCACAAGCTCCACCGGATGATCACCAAGCTCCCAACCACCAAGCCGTCTAGGTAATGGTGATCACTAAGAGTAACAAGCACAAACTCTCACTTGACCAAGACAAGCCCAATGAGAAAGGTGGATGCACACTTGCTACTCTCTATGCACTAATGAGGTCCTTAATCTTGGATTATCAAATCTCAATCACCCCACTAGGCTCTTGCTCTCCCTTACACTCTAAAGGTGTTTCTCAGTTGAACAAATAGGCAAGAGACATCAAATGGACGAGTAGGATATGTATCTATACCCCCTCTCATTCAAAACATAACGGTTGAGGTCTAACTCAGCAAGTATCGGGATGACCGGATGGTCCGATCAAGGTGACCGGACACACCGGTCAGTGTAATACGTCAGCGTGTCAGAAAAAAGCTGTTTGCTCTGATCGGACTCTGGTCTGCGTCCAGTCAGCACCCACCGGACTCGTTCGGTCATCAAAAACCCTCTCTGGAACCTTGTTGTTGTTGACTGGACGCTGGCACCCATAGTCCGGTCATTTCTCTGTTCAGCGTCTAGTTCGTGGTCAACAGCCTGTCCACGCTGCTACAGATACGGCTAGCGTCGCGTCCGGTGAGCACTGGTGTCCAGCGTCCGGTCGCACTCTAACTGCTGCTGCCGATCAAATAAACTGACCGGACTCTCCAAGCTGCGTCCAGTTACAACCAAATCCGCATCCGGTCAGTCATTTAACTCTCTATTTACTTTCAATTCGAAATTCTCTGTGAATGAGGTTGACTTCTATCGATCTTAGGGCTATTCCTAAGCTACTTAGTGCTAAATTTGACAAGTGTACACCACACCTAATCTATTAGACTCACATAGGTTAAGCCACTAGTCCGTACCTCCCTTAATAGTACGGCCAAAGGGAAAACAAAGTCCTAAACTACTCTAAGTGTCTCTCCAACACCAAACAACATTTAGAACTAGTCCATCCTTAATCTTGTCGTCCATCCTTGAAAAACCGAAACAATTTTTATCGACAGGAGCATGACAAACATGATTGGCCAATCAATTTCCATTACCATGACATAACTCAAATTGCCTCTGCAAAATATATGTTAGTCATAGTAATCTCGTATCGTCATTAATCACTAAAACTCAACTGGGGTCTAGATGCTTTTAGTTAGCGTCTACGTTATTTTAATTCAAAACAACAAGTGTACTAAACTGTGATAGGTTAGAGTCATGATCTTTTCTCAACACCCGATCAAAAATTGAAAGCTTCTATGCAAATCCAGGCTTGTCGACTATGACATATAATAACAGATTACAACGAAAAGGACAGCGACCTCGTTGCATTTTGGTCATTGAACAGGAATAAGGATTCGTAAGAAAATCTTAGATGATGTCAACATGAATGCAAATGCTCAATTTTTACATTCAAGTGATATTAACGTCACAAACATATATGTTTAGCTTAGATGGCGTGGATTTGATTCCTCCATTGTTAACTAGTACTAACTCCATTCCAGATTAAAAAATATTTTAGTTTTTTCTAGATACATTGCTTTTACTATGTATATAGACATAGTGTGTATCTAAGTACCTAACAAAAACTACGTATATAGAAAAAACAAAACATCTCATAATTTAGAAGAGAGGAGTATTATTTTGTCATTTCTTTCAGTAATATCGTGCTTAAATTAAGTTTGTGTTTGGGCTAGAACAAGCCTGCAATCCTACTAGCACCACTTTTTGGGTTCACGCCTGATTCTCAATGGAAATTGTTTGTTGCAAAAATTGCCATGGCACATGTGGCCATGTTGGACACACACAAAAAATGCAGAAAAATCAATTTGGACAATAGTATTCTCTCTAAGCTTCTTTGGTTGGAATACATATTTCAGGAAGGCGATAACCGATAATGTCACTCGTGAAACTTTTGGGGTGTGTTTGTTTGCTGCTCTAGAAATGTTGGCTAGTCCAAATAGTGTTTTATGCGTTCACTTTTGAACGTCTGAGGCTAGATCATGCGTCCTGGCCGACAATCCCCCACCAGTGTGGCAACTAAACAAATCCTACGCTTTCTAATACTATAATTTTCAAACACACTCTCCAATCTTTATGTACTTGAGTGATGGCTCCATATATATATTTTGTGCTTGGTTCGGTGAGGCGACGAAGCAAACCAAGGCCGAGTAAACGATGACTTTGACCAATTGACTTCGTAAAAGAATTCTACAAGTGGTCCCTGAGCACGTTTCACATAGGACACCGTTGAGCCGTCCGATCGGGAATTGGCGGCCCAGAATAGAGCTGCGGAAATCAAAAGAAAATGATTTAAGGACTTGTTTTTTTGTCTCATGACATGCCTATCGATCCAGCGCAGTTTGTTTTGTTTTGTAGCAGGAAAAGAAACCCCGGATTTCCAAAAAAGAAAGGTAAAAGAAATGACTGCGACAAGTTGGTCCAAATGTGGTAAATTTAAGATACGAGCCCGTTCGCTGGTCTGAAACCGGCCGAAAACGTTATTTCGGCTGAATTGTTATGAGAGAGAAAATACTATTCCGGCTCAAAAAAGAAGTCAAATATGGGGTAAGCCGAACAGGGCTATGAAGTATTTGATTCACCTCTCTGTCTCTGTAACTGTTTTTTATGTTGTTTTTTATATCTTTTTTTATGTTGTTGGCCGCATTCGAGCTACCAACGTTGTAAGTTGAGTCACAACCTTGTATTATTTTTCTCTCATGCAAGATGTTTTTATATAAGCGATCAAACATTAGTAGCCTAGATGAACCATTGCATACACCTACTGGAGCCTAGATGAACCAATTAGATTCACAAGATTCCTCTGATCAGTAGCATCTCCCTAAACTGCAACTTATCACCACTACTCGGATGGCCAACCTTAACATTTAATCGGCACACAAGAATACAAAACACCATAATATACTGGACGCAAAATATCAAACTCTGTCCCAGATACTCCCTTTGATTTGACTGAACCCATATAAACTCTGTCCCAAGAACTGTTCCTCTGATTCGTATTCGTAAGATTACCCGTCATTTTGGTAAAAACGCGTCGACAGCGTGCTTACCTGTTAGTACAGGCTGAGTGTATGTAGACGTCGACATCTATGGTGCTTTTTAAAAATGGTGTCTGTATGCTCCGAACTTCCGAAGTCCAAACTCAGTGAAATTGCTACGAAGTTTTCACAACCGCATCCGGTAAAACTTGCTGAGCACCTGCAGCCGTCTGCATCTTCTAGTCGAGTCGAATTGCATATTCAACATGTTCGCTGGCTGGTTTCGGTCAGAACTTATCCGTCATGATATAATATTTTTCTCTTACAATAAAACAGTATTTATTAGTCTAGAAACCGACTAACGAACAGGCTGATGTCGAGGTCGTTCTGCTGCCGTGGACATCTACACGTCGACGAGGCTATTCTCCTCCAATAGAACACACCCGTATGTTTTATTTTTTTCATCCACGACTTCTCAAACTGACAAGCGATACTTGCATTCACTTGACACGGTCTAAATCCTCTGGTTCACAAGTGCTGTAGTACGGAGTAGTTTTTTTTAGAGTACGCAAGCAAAGATGTCAAAGGAAAGAAATTATTCTGATTACTATATTTATTTAGAAATGAAAGGCAAGTACTATAAATTACGACCAAGATCTTTTCGGCGTAACAGACTTTCACCTCTAGAATCATTCCAGAGCCTCGGCGACGAGGAAGGAGGAAGAGAAAGCTTGCTTCTTGTGTTCCCACGGCGACTGCGTCCATCGAGCGCGTGTCGCCGGAGGACGCTGGGCAGGAGAGGGTCATGGCAGCCGCCAAGCAGATCTTGAAGAGCCTGGCTATGTCCAAGAACGCCGCCGACGACATGATGCACTTCCTGTCCACCTTCGGCCCGCGCTTGCACTCGCTCTCCTCTCCGGAGACAGGCGAGGAGGAGGCGTCCGGCGCTGTTGACGATCAAGAAGAGCTAGAAGAGGAGATCGCCGCCGCGGAGGAGGTCATCCTCCGGGGCAACTCCTCGTCGCCGTCGTCCGGCGGCATGATCGCTGACTACCTGTACGCCGTCGACGACGCCATCGCCGCGTCCGGTCGCTCTGCCCGCGCCGCCGCCGCCGTGCACGCCGCCATGCCGCGCCTGGAGGAGGAGGCGCGGTCCCTGCTCTCTTCCTCCTCTCCCTCTCTGCGGCGCCTCTCGCTGTTGTCGGACGACCTCGGCGACGCGACGCCTGATGCGTCCCCGCGCCACGACGGCACGCTCTCCCCGACCGCCGCGGCATACGTGGGCGCCGTCGCGGCCCGCATGCTGCGCGCCGGGTACGGGCCGGAGCTCGCGCAGGTGTACGTGTCCGCCCGCCGCGATGCGCTCGCGGAGTCCGTGGCGGTCCTCGGCGTCGAGGCCGTCGCCATCGAGGAGGTCCTCAGGATGGAGTGGTCGGCGCTCGACCAGAGGATGCGGCGGTGGAGCCACGCCATGAGGGCCGTGGTCAGGACCTTCCTCGCGGACGAACGCCGGCTCTGCGACGAGGTCTTCGCGTCGGACGAGGACCTCGGCAACGAGTGCTTCGCCGACGTCGCCAGGGGCTGCGTCCTGCAGCTGCTCGCCTTCGCGGACGCGGTCGCCGTGTCGCTGCGCACCACCGAGAAGCTGTACCGCACGCTCGGCATGTACGAGGCGCTCGCCGACGTGCGGCCGGAGCTGGAGGCGCTCTTCTCGGACGACGCCGCTCGCGAATTCTTCGCGGGCGAGGTCTCGAGCACCGTCCAGCAGCTGGGCTCCACTGTGCGCCACACCATCGAGGAGTTCAGCCACGCCATCCACGGCGAGGCGTCTCGGAAGCCCGTCCACGGCGGGGAGATCCACCCCATGACCCGCTACGTCCTCAACTACTGCGGCCTCCTCGCCGACTGCCGCGGCACCCTGGACGCGGTCCTCGGCGACGCCGGCCTCGACGACACAGCCACCGCCGCCGCCGACGGCACCGCAGCCTCGACGCCGTCCGCGCGCTGCCTCCGCGAGCTGCTCACGCTGCTGCTGCGCAACATCGACGACAAGTCCCGGCTGTACGACGACGCCGGGCTGCAGAACATCTTCCTGATGAACAACCTCTACTACGTGGTGCAGAAGGTGCGGGAGTCGCCGCCGCTGCGCGAGCTCGTCGGCGACGACTGGCTCCGGCGGCACCGCGGCCAGATCCGGCAGTACGAGACGGGTTACCTCCGGGCTTCCTGGACCGCCGTGCTGTCCCAGCTAAGGAGGGACGACGGCGCGGCGGCGAGGCCACCGGCAGGGCACAGGGCGCCGTCGGGCCCGTCGGCGAAGAGCTTCAACGCGGCGTTCCAGGAGCTGTACCGGACGCAGACGGCGTGGAAGGTGGCGGACGCCCAGCTCCGGGAGGAGCTGCGCATCGCGGTGTCGGAGCGGCTCATCCCGGCGTACCGGGCGTTCCTCGGGCAGGGCAGCCGGCACCCGGCGAGGCACGTCAAGTGCAGCCTCGAGGACCTCGAGGACTACATGCTGGACTTCTTCGAAGGCGCGCAGAAGTTTGTCAGGTGGTGATCACCGGAGCAATTCACCATCCATCGGGAGTTTGGCACGTGCGTGCATCGTGAATTCCTGGTGTTTGGGCTCCAATCTCATGATAATTCGATGCTGTAGATTTTGATTTTTCCTCTCTTCTACTAGGTTCCTTTGCCTATTTTCACGTCAATCAAACCACATATTACACTTACAGACAGATGTAAATACACATCAAATTTGGGAGTGTATATATCCTACTGTGATTTTCGCTCGTTCGCAGAAAAAAAAAAAACTCTGTTTCCCGCTGCTTCATGATTTTCGGTGGTTATTAGGGAACTTAAAAATGAAAATCTTCAGGACCTGAGCATTAGCTAACGTATGCTATGCCTGGTTTGCCAATCAGGCCATGATCAACGAGGTGGCTCAACTGGTGGTTTGCAGGTTTGGTCTGGCCAGCCATGTGTCGGGTGTTCGAGTGACACATGATCAGTAATGTATCTTTACCGACTACAACAGTTTACTCTCTATCTTATCTCATCGAATATCTATCTATCTATATATATATATATATGGAGTATTAAATATAGATTAAAAAATAATTAATTACACAGATTACGACTAATTTACGAGATGGATTTTTTAAGCCTAATTAGTCCATGATTTGATAGTGTGGTGCTACAGTAAACATGTGCTAATGGCGGATTACTTAGGCTTAATGAATTCGTCTCACGGATTACTGAGGACTTCTGTAATTTGTTTCATTATTACTATCCGAACACTCCCATATAACATCCCGATGTAACACCCGATGTGACATCTCTAAACTTTACTCCCTGGATTTAAACACCACCCAAGTAAGGTGGGATTCAATAAAGAGTTAAATGCACCAGAGGTCCATAAACTTGTGAGAAGGTTTCAGTTAGATCCATCAACTTTTAAAGTGGTTTTTTGGGTCCACAAATTTTGTATAGCGTATCACTTAGGTCCATATCCCTCCATGTAGGCTTCTTACGCTGACGTGGCCTGCTAACTTGTCCAAATGAAGCAGCCCTTGACCCTTTATTTTGTCAAACACATAAGGGCGCTGAGCAGGAGCCACCACCGCTGCGGCCACGCGGGCGCATGAGTAGCGGTGCCTGGTAGAGGCGCTGGACGCCATCAGTTCGTTGGTCTCCGCTTCCTTGTCCGCGACATTGCTCCCGCTCAAGTGGCAGCTCATCAGGGACCGACTCAGTCGGCTCCAGGCCTGCCTCGCCGACATCACCGTCCTCCCCCTCCCGGCGACGAGAACGGCGACGACTAGTGCGACGCGTCCACGACCCTCTTGCGGGACGTTGCGGTGGCCGCCCAGGAGGTGCGAGAGCTGGTGCCGCGGAGCCGGGGGCGGCGGCAAGTTGCAGCGACGCAGCGACCTCGACATCCTAGCTGCAGCCCTCGACGCACACGTAGCTCGGCTGGACGAGGTTTACACGTCGGGCGTGTTGTCGTGGGCACAGTCACTGGTGGTTCTGCGCCCCAGCGCCGGGGCCAGCCGCGACGACCTCTTCGCCAGGCCTAGGGTCGGCGGCTTCGAGATGCGGAGGGAGGTCACGGTCACGCTCATTGAGGTGCTGCACGACGACAAGAAGTGTGTTCGTGTCATGGCGTCCGATGTCGCGGACGGTGTCGACGTCCTCATAGCGCTACTTGAGTGCCCGAATACCCACGTCCAAGAGGAGCCCTGGAGGCGGTCTCGGTGATCGTCGGGTCCGATGCGTATAGGGGAAATTTGGTCATCGTTGGCATCATCGTGCCCGTGGTTCATGTCCTTGACGTAGGCGCCAGCAGTGAGGCGGCCAAGGAGAGGGCGACGTGGGTGCTCTGGAGGCTCACCGAGAACTCGAATAACGCGTGGGCCTGCTCGCTCGCCCGTGTGGCTGTGGCGGCGACGTCCTCGCGCGCGCACCCATAACGTGTTTGATGAAATGAAGGGTCAAGAGCTACTTCAGTTGGACAAGTCAACATGCCACATCAGCATAAGAAGCCTGTGTGAAGGGATATGGACTTAAGTGATACGCCATACAAATTTTATGGACCCAAAACGCCACTTTGAAAGTTGATAGACCTAACTGAAACCTCCTCATAGGTTAATGGACCTTTGGTGCATTTAACTCTTGAATAAAATACTGCCTAAGTCAGTTGGATCCAAGGATGAGCGTATCGGGTGACCGGACGGGTGAACCACCTTTGACTTCCTCGTCGGCGGTGTCTGCCACCCCTAGCGGGAGAGTCGTGGCTAACCACTCCCCGCGAAGCGCTGGGAAGGGCTCAACATCCTCGTCCTCTCAAGAGCCAACCTCACCTGTGAATCTGGACTCCATTGACCAAGCTTCGTCGGCTCAGTTGCTTCGTCATCGCGAGGAGCTGATTCGCCTTCGTGATGCATGGCGGGCTTCCAATGTCATGAGGGTGGAGAAGGCTACTCCTTCCCATCACTCCACCGCCATTGACGAGATCCCCACCCCTCATTGAAAGGATCAAGATGCCCAAGAGGGAAGTGAATTGGGCTAATTCTAAAATTTTTTGCAATAATTAAACCCTACGGTTAGCCCACTTCACCCTTTGTGCCTAAAAAGTGTTTCTATTGTTCTATCGCACAAAAGTTTAGCAACCTATGTTCCAATCCTACTCTAGCATGGCAATTCTATGAATATAAAGATAAGAATTGAATTGCTCAAAGGAAATGCTCAAAGTAAAGATTGAAGGTGGAACACGGCGATATTTTACCGAGGTACTAGAGAGTCGCCACTCCCCACTAGTCCTCATTGGAGCACCCGCGCAAGGGTGTAGCTCCCCCTTGATCCGTGTAAGGATCAAGTACTCTCTACGGGTTGATTCTTTGACACTCCATCATGGTGAATCACCCACAACCACTGGATGATCACTAAGCTCCCAATCACTACCAAGCCATCTAGGTGATGGCGATCACCAAGAGTAACAAGCATGAACTCTCACTTGACCGTGATAAGACTAATGAGAAGGGTGGATGCACACTTTGCTACTCTTGCTTTCACTAATGAGGCCTCTCTCTTGGATTCTCAAATCTCAATCACCTCACTAGGACCTTGCTCTTCTTGGCACTCTCAAGGGTGTTTCTCAGCTGTTGGAATGAGCAAAAGGTGTTCCATGAGTGAATAGAGGAAGTATTTATAACCCCTCATATAAAATAAACCGTTATGTGCCTCTACGGGGTGACCGGACGCTTCGGTCAAGGTGACCGGATGCTCCGGTCAGTTCTCCCCGTAGCCGAGGAGTTAAGTTGTGACCGAACATGTCCAGTCACAAAAACTACCCTCTAGAACCTTACTGATGTTGATCGGACGCTGGAACCCAGTGTCCGATCACTTTGCTGCTCAGCGTTCGGTCAGTAGCCGGAACCTGACCAGTGTCTGATCAGCACTGATCGGACACGTCCGATCAGGATTTTCCCTCTCTAGACCCATACTGGAGTCGACCTTTACTGCTCAACGTTCGGTCAATAGCCAAAACCTGACCAGCGTCTGGTCACACCGAAACTAGCGTTCGGTCAACATTTGACCCTCCATTCACTTTCAACTCGTAATCATATGTGAATGAAGTTCACTCCAATTAATCTAAGAGCTTTTTAGGAGCTACCTAGTGCTAGATTTAGCAAGTGTGCACCACACCTAACCCACTAGACTCACCTAGGTCAAGCTACCCATTCATACCCCCCTTAATAGTACGGCCAAAGGAAAAAAAACAAAGTCCTAAACTACTCTAAGTGTCTCTCCAACTCCAAACGACACTTAGAACTAGTCCATCCTTAACCTTGTCATCCATCCTTTGAAAACTGAAATGATTTCCGTCGTAGGGGCATGACAACCATGATTGCCCAATCAATTGCCATTATCATGACCTAACTTAATTGCATCTACAAAACACATGTTAGTCATAGTATTCACGTATTGTCATTAATCACTAAAACCCAACTAGGGGCCTAGATGCTTTCAATCTCTCTCTTTTTGGTGATTGATGACAATATAACCTCAAGTATGTGAAAGAGATGAGCTTTTTAACATGCTTGGTTCATATATGCTTTTGACAATAAGAACAAAAGAGTTAGGCAAGCTTATATGACCCAAGCCAACATAATGTACTCTAAAGATATGAAATAAACATGAGTACAAGTAATAAAGCTCATTTGCATCGGAGTAAAACATGGAAGCAAAGCAAATGAGCATAACACAAGTGATATGACATATAAATAATTCAAAGTAGAGAGCACACATGTCAAATATCACATAACTATCACGATCACGTAGATATCACTATCACATAAATATAGTTCGATGCATGAAAGTAAACACATGAATGCGTAATAGTGTATCATACATAAAACCCCAATGTAATAGATAAGCTAAACTCCCCCTAGATAAGTCGCTCTCCCTAAGTCTAACATACTCAATCCCTCTCCCCCTTTGGCGTCAAACACCAAAATCTAAGGGTCGGTCGGTGGGGCTGCAGCGGATGAGTCAGGCGCTGAGGTATAAGGAGCGAGCTAGAACTATGTGCCATCATCATCTGATCCTGAGCTCTGAGCTATCATACCCTCTATAGCTAGAAGTGATGCTAAAGCAGTCTGGGTCAGATCAGGGACTGGTGTGGCCTGAGACTCTACAGGTATGACTGTAGCAGGTGGCTCTGATGATGCAACTAAAGAAGGGAGTATCTCTATAGTCCTAGTAATAGGTGCAACTGTGGAAGGACCTAGGACATGAAGATATGGCGAAGTAGGCTGCCCTGTCAACTCACTAAAAGTAGCACCAAGGCTCTTAGAGATTATAGTTTCTGGCACAAGCAGCAAGGAAGTCTGAGCCGATGTGAAGCCCGTTTGAAAAAGAGTGAACTGTGGGGCTAGCACTAGTGAGTCAAACCACTAGGACACCTGCTCTGTAGGTGAAGAAAACTATGCTGGTGGCTGTTCCTAACTCTGAAGCCCACCGGGCTGTAAAGCTGGAGTCGTAGAAGTAGTGGCAGGCTGGCTAATCTAGGGTGAAGGCTGTGGCGGTGGAGCCCCAATAGCTATCACAACATGCTGCATAAACCCGAGAAACTGCTGCTGCATGAGAAGCTACTACTGATGCATGGCCTACTACTGCTGCTATATAGCCTGCTGCTGCTACTGTTGGATCGCCTGCTGCTATCGCTAAAACTCATCCTACCTGGTCTGAACTATGCAAAAGTAGCAGCGATCTCCTAGGCCTGGCGAGCCTAATCCTACCTCATCTGCTCAAGGATAGTGAGTAGAGCAGGGTCTATTTGTGGTGTAGGTGGAGCAGAATTGGAGCTATCGGCCTCATGGTCATGTCGTTGTGGAGGCATCTGAGGAATAGCCTAGTAGTCATCATCTGAGCTATCACTGGGGTCGCTCTCGACCATCTCCTCATGCTGAGCATTTAACTGCTCCTCCTCTATAGCTGCTATACCCCTAATGGTCTCGTCCTGCTGGGCTATAGTCTCTGGCACCTCTAGACAACGACATGGCTGACTAGGTGTCCTCACTGCACTGTGGCAGAGCATCTGAGTCATGTTGTATATAGGGAAATCTGTAGTAGCACCACTGTACTCTGCTAACATCTTAGGTGGCCTCACAGTAACTGCCCTATGTATCAGAAAAGTAATCTAGTGGGCATAGGGCAACTATCGGTGACCTCTCTGAACCCCTCTGCAATAGTATCCTCCATCTCTAACAGTAGGAGATCCTAAATATCAAATACAGTCTGTTGCATCAGAGAGTTCAGTAGCCATAACTGTATGCGAGTCAAGCCCTCGCGATATCCCATCCTCGGAAGCAGGGTTCTCCTCATAATAGCATTAAGCACTCTAGCTGTAGGAGTAAGATCACTAGGTGTCCTGCTCGACCCCTCACTGAATGGCTCTATGAAGTAATAGCGGACCAAATCTGTAGGAGGCACCATACCACCATGAGGGCATCTAGGAGGCGATGTCTATCCATAGCAAACCTCATGTAGCCAGACAAGCTACTCCTAAAGCTTGAGAATCTGTCTGACCCTGAAGCTCATCAGCCTATAATCTCTGCCTCTGAATGCAAAGTGTATAAATTTGTGTTGTGGGTCAATCCAAAGTGTAGCATAGAACTCACAGATCCAAGATGGAACATATAAGCCTGTTTGTCCAAGTAAGTCTGTCAGCCCTAGCAAGTAGGATAGGTAAGGGCGAATATGCTCTCCAGCTGCTACTATAATGGACTCAATGTTGCACACCCTCTATGATCTGAATACAGCCCCATTGTTAAGATATGCATAATAAAAATCCTCCTGTAGTGGTGTGTAGAAGCCCTCTAATGCACACTCATCCTGCCTTAGTGGAAACCACTCCTCAAACTGAACAAACCTAAGCTGCTGCACCTGCTTGGTCGTGGCAGCCCTCAAATCCAAGTGAGTCACTGGAGGCGGACCCTGTGGTCTAGGTGATGGATGCGAACCCCTCCATTGTGTCTCTGCCCTCGGTGTCACCTAGGTATGAGTATGACTAGAGCGGCATAACTATGTCTAAGGTGCTATCTCTGTCTCCTCGGACTACACTCCCTCCTGAGTCTGCTCTACTGGCTGTGGCTCCTGCTGTGACCCCCCTGAGGCTGACTCTCATCAATAGCGACACATCGTCCTCCAACCATGGTTGTCCCAGCTGGACCACCATGACGACGCTCAACCTCCTGGACAGCGGCCCTCTAAGCTGATGAAAGCTGATCTATAATGACTACACCACTCCTATCACCTCTTGCCTTTACATGCTCTGCGACAGCTATAACTGTGGCTACTCTAGCTATATTAGCATCTGGATACTTGCGCTTCTTCATTGCAAACTTCTTCGTCGCCTTGCCTTTTGACTCAGAAGACAGGCGAGGTAGGGGCCTTGGATCCTCATCACCGGGACCACATTCAATGTTCTTGATGCGAGCCATCTGATGGAGCTGAATAGAACAACTACACTAACAAGAATCAACTACCAACTATCACTTCCGAGGCTTAGCCTCGATCCATACTCATGAGCTTGGCCTTAAGTTGACTGCCAACTACCAAAGTGACCTTAGAAACACCGACTCGCTACACGATAGAATAGATTGGATATATGAATAATTACAATATATTTAGAGATGCGAAACCCTAAGAAGCAAGCATTAGATATGAAATAGAAAACAAGGGCTTGCTACCTGATGAACCGGCGAATCGACGAGAAGAGGAACGAATCGGGGAACCACTGGATCAGCAATGCGAGGCTAGGGTTAGCAATGCACAGTGGATCGGCTGTGGAGAGGTGATGTGGGCATTAGCGCATGAAGCAATGTGGTAGGGGAGGCACTAGCGTGGGCTAGGGCATGGGCACGACGGTGGTGCTAGAGCATGGCACGGGCGAGCTACGGTGTGGGTGTGGGCATGGATGGCGTAGGCATGGAGATGCAGCACGGTGGCGCACGGGCGGCACTGCAGGCACAAGCTCGCCGACTGCAAAGTAGTATGGCGCAGGGAGGATGGTACGACAGCTCGAGATTAGGGCGGCGCGACAAGCGATGGATTGCAATGACTCTGAACTCGACGATGTCGGTGTGGCTAGCTTGAGGGATGGATTAGGTCATGGCGCGATGGATTTGGTTATAAGGGGTCCCCCAAGGAGATAGAAAAGGA
Source organism: Miscanthus floridulus (assembly GCF_019320115.1). NCBI lineage: Eukaryota > Viridiplantae > Streptophyta > Magnoliopsida > Poales > Poaceae > Miscanthus > Miscanthus floridulus. The sequence continues at coordinate 90,882,737 of NC_089587.1, read as the reverse complement.
AACGGAGAAGAAGTCCTGAACCCGCACAATTTCAACTGACAGGACGCTCCGGTGGCAATGATCGAACACTGCCACCTAGAGTATGGTTGATTCCAAAGAGGTCCAAAACCTCTAGAATCACGACTGGACGTGTCCAACCACCACTGACTGAACGTAGCTAAAGTCCAGTCGATCCTGACTTCATCTTCTTCGCTTGACTGAACACGGGATCACCTTCTGACCGAACGCTGAACAGCAGAGTCCTGTCACTCCTTCATAGCATAGTTCACCTCCTATGAACTGACCGAACGCAGGGGAGCAAAGTCCAGTCCGGCATCCGGTCACTCCTTTTTAGCAATTCTTCAAGGTTCTTCGTGCTGCCTGTTCCCAATCGAGTCCCAACTTCAATAAGATCCAAATAAACATCAATTGGGACTGATGTGAGTGACCTCTCTCAAACCCTCAATTTTTTGAAAATATTTTTCCTTAGACTATAATTCTTTTTAAGAAAAAAGGCAATAAAAGGGTGATTTTAAGAGAAATGACAAAACAATATTAATGCATATGCAATGCAATACTTAAAAGTAATTCTAGTTGCTTGTCAAGTTTGATCCAAGGTTAAGCTTCTTCACACGCTTTTTGGTGGTTATCTTAACCATGTTAGACAAGCCCTATATGCATTACCAAAGATTAAACATGTTGTATATTATAATGCAATGCAAGGGACAACACAAGCTCATTTTCTAGTGAAGTTGCTAAAATCAAGCACATTGAGCTCATTCCTCAACCTATAAAATATTGCCTCATCTAGCGATTTAGTGAAGATATCCGCCAATTGATCCTCGGTCCTTACACCTTCTAATGATATATCATTCTTAGCAACATGATCTTTAAGAAAGTGATGGCGGATATCTATGTGCTTAGTGCGAGAGTGTTGAACTGGATTATTAGCAAGTTTTACCGCACTCTCATTATCACACAAAAGAGGTACTTTATCTAGAACTACACCATAGTCTAGCAAAGTTTGTTTCATGTAAAGTATTTGTGCACAACAAGCACCTACGGCAATGTATTCTGCTTTGGCGGTGGATAAAGCTACACTATTTTGTTTCTTGGAGGACCAAGACACAAGTGATCTACCAAGCAAATGGCACCCTCCGGATGTGCTTTTTCTATCAACTTTGCAACCGGCATAATCCGAATCGGAATAGCCAACTAATTCAAATATAGCTCCTTTGGGATACCAAAGGCTAATGCTTGGTGTGTGCTTAAGATACCTAAGCATTCTTTTAATAGCAATCAAATGAGTTTTCTTAGGATTAGCTTGAAATCTAGCACACATACACACACTAAACATGATGTCGAGTCTAGATGCAGTTAAATATAACAAGCTACCAATCATAGAGCGGTAGAGAGTTTGATCAACCGTGTTACCTCCCTCATCTAGGTCGAGATGTCCATTAGTTGGCATTGGTGTCTTGATTGGCTTACATTCATCCATTTTGAACCTCTTGAGAAGATCCTTGGTGTATTTCTCTTGGGAGATGAAAATCCCTTCTCTCATTTGCTTGATTTGAAAACCAAGAAAGAATGTAAGCTCTCCAATCATGGACATCTCAAACTCCTTCGACATCAATTCACCAAACTCTTTACAAGAATCTTTATTTGATGATCCAAAGATGATATCATCAACATACACTTGACAAATGAAGATATGTCCATCAAGCTTCTTGGTGAATAGTATGGTGTCAACCTTCCCAATGGTGAAGCCCTTCTCAATGAGCAAGTCCCAAAGGCGCTCATACCAAGCTCTTGGGGCTTGCTTAAGCCCATATAACACCTTGTACAACATATAGACATGATTAGGATATCTAGGGTCTTCAAACCTAGGAGTTTGATCAACATAGACTAGTTCATTAATAAAGCCATTTAAAAATGCACTTTTCATATCCATTTGATATAGTTTCATTTCATGATGTGATGCATATGCAAGGAGGATACGAATGGCTTCTAGTCTTGCAACCGGTGCAAAGGTTTCTCCAAAATCCAAACCTTCAACTTGAGAGAACCCTTTTGCAACTAGTCTTGCCTTGTTCCTCACAACAACACCTTGATCATCTTGCTTATTATGGAAAACCCACTTTGTTCTAATGACTCTTGCATCTTATGGTCACTCTTCAAGGGTCCAAACTTCATTGCAGGTGAAGTTGTTCAACTTTTCATGCATGGCATTTATCCAATTAGGATCTTGAAGAGCTTCTTCTACTTTAGTAGGCTCAAAGCAAGAGACAAAAGAGTGATGTTCAACAAATGAAGCAAGCTTTTGAGAGCGAGTCATTACTTCCTTTGATGGACTCCCTATGATGAGATCTTGTGGATAAGCTTGTAGTAGAAGTGAATTTCTTCTATCACCCACTTAGGAGGGAGGTTGTGGAGCATCAACATCTTGAGCTTATACCACCATTTGCTCATGAGAGATATGAGTGTCTTTATTTTCTACTCTCCCATCTTTATCACCATGTTGTGGCACATTTGATAAAGAAGGTGGATTGATCACTTGTACATTATCTTCATCATCATTAAGCTTGATGTCTCCAACTAGAATATTCTTCATGGCTTCCCTCAATAGTTTATCACCTACATCATCAAGATTCTCATGTGCTCCTGGGGAGCCATTAGATTCATCAAATTCTACATCATATGTTTCTTCAACCAAGCTAGTGGCATGATTAAATACTCTATATGCTTTGGACTTTTATGAGTAACCAACAAGAAAATCAATATCACAACGTCTTTAAAACTTCCCTAGATGTTGCTGCTTCTTGTAGATGTAGCATTTGCAACCAAAGACCCTAAAGAAGGAGACGTCCGGCTTCTTCCCATTGAGCAACTCATAAGGTGTCTTGCCAAGGAATTTTTGAAGGAATAGACGGTTGGATGTATAGCATGCGGTGTTGATAGCTTCTGCCCATAGAGCTTTAGGAGTGTTGTACTCATCAAGCATTGTTATTGCTAGTGTGATCAATGTCCGGTTCTTTCTCTCAACTATACCATTTTGTTGAGGAGTATATATTGCGGAGACCTCATGCTTGATTCCAACTTCATCACAATAGGCTTCAATGTTTGTGTTGTCAAATTCTTTCCCATTGTCGCTTCTAATTTTCTTGAGCTTTACTTCAAACTCATTTTGTGCTCTCTTGGCAAACTTCTTGAAGCATGATGCAACTTTGGATTTGTCATGAATAAAGAATACCCATGTGTATCTAGAGTAGTCATCAACAATCACAAGACAATAAAGATTTCCTCCCAAACTCTTATATGTTGTTAGTCCAAATAAATCCATGTGAAGGAGCTCTAGTACTCTTATGGTTGACATGAAAGCTTTTGTAGGATGGGTATTTGTAACTTGTTTGCTGGCTTGACATGCACTACAAAGCTTGTCTTTTTCAAACTTCACATCCTTCAACCCTCTCACCAAATCATTGTTCATTAGCTTCTTGAGTGAGCTCATCCCAACATAAGCAAGTCTTCTATGCCATAGCCACCCAAGTGTTGTTTTGGTGAATAGGCAAGTCTTCAAATTAATATCTTTGGAGGTGAAATCCATTAGATATAGGTTGTTGTATCTAAATCCTTTGAATATCACTTGATCTTCATCCTTCTTAGATACAACAACTTCTTTCTCGGTAAACAAGCATTGGAAGCCAAGATCACACAATTGTCCAACGGATAGCAAGTTGAAGCTCAATAAAGCAACATATAGCACATTTGAGATTGAATGATCATTTGATATTGCCACTTTGCCCAATCCTTTAACTTTGCCCTTTGAATTATCTCTAAATGTGATTCTTTCTTGTCCATCTACTTCTTCATCTAGTGAGGTAAACATACGAGGATCACCGGTTATATGTTGTGTGCAACCACTATCAATTATCCAATAACTTCCATCGATCTTGTAGTTTATCTACACACAAGAGATCAAGCTTTAGGAACCCAAACTTGTTGAGGGCCCTTCATCTTCTCAACAAGTGACTTTGCCACCCAAATTTTCTTAGGCATATTCTTGTTGGGAGGTCCTAAGAATATAACTTTAATCTTTCCATTATAGTCCTTTCTAAGCATGTAATGAGCATTAAAAGCAAAGGGTCTAGCAAGCTTAGGCAAGGGTTGTGGTGGTGGAGTTTGACACTCATGGGCAAAGTAGCCTTCTTGTCCATACGCAAAACACCTCTTTGGCTTTGGCTTTGACTTGAGTTGTTGTTGTTGAGCTTAAGCCTTCTTCTCTTGGTTTGCCAAGTACCCAATGCCACTTTTATCCATCTTCATGATAGTGTTCATTAGTAGCTCACTTTGAAGATACTTGCCTCTTGTGAACTTGCTCAATCCAATCTTGAGGTGCTCTTTCTCCAACTTGAGCTTCTTGTTCTCTTCCTTGAGTGTATCATTATTTTTTTCTTCCTTGAGTTTCTTGTTCTCTTCTCTGAGCTTCTCATTCTTAAGAATCAAGTCACAATCATGATCAAGAGTTTCTAGCATAATGGTGTTGGTGGTTGATAGCTTCTCAAGATCTTTCTTTAGCTTCTCATTCTCATTCTTGATCTTGATATACTCATCATAGTCATCGGACTTAACCACTTGCTTGCCTTTGCCACTAGATCCTTACTCAATGCTCTCAATAATTAAATCATCACATGATGTAGCTATATCAATCTTAACAACATCGTTAGTAGCATCATGTGGCTCATTGGATAAAAATTCTTGAGCAATAACAAAATTATCATGATTTATCTTGAGAGTTGTATATTCTTCTTTTAGCATATTGTGGCTAGTAATGAGCTCTTTATGCATCCACTCAAGTTTATCATGTTTATCTTTAAGCTCTTTCTTAGAAGATTTGAGCTTCTTGAGTTTGGATGGCATAGCTTCATTTGCTTCTCTAAGCTCAACACTAGCCTTTTCGGCTATATCACATTTAGCTAAAAGAGAATTATTCTTAGCTTCTAACTTGTCATTCTTAACTCTAGTCTTTCTAATAATCCTAGTATATTGATTTAGCAATTTAACAAGATCATCATATGAAGGTGTTTCATATTCATCATCATCACTATCACTATCACTATCATCATCATTAGCATGTTCATCACCACTACTATCATCATCATTTGATACCTTTCGTTCACCCTTGGCCATAAGGTATAGGTGTGTAGAGGATGATGGCGGTGGTGTTAGTGAAGATGATGAAGGATCAATCACAATGGAAGCCACCTTCTCATTATCACTATCATCATCGGATGAGCAACTTGATGAATCAATATTCGTGAGCCAATCACCGATGATGTATGCCTTGCCATTCTTCTTTTTCTTGTGGAAGTCCTTCTTCTTGCCATCCTTCTTCTTGTATGGCTTGTTTTTCTTCTTCTCATCTTCTTCTTCATTACTTGAATCATTTTTCTTGCACTTGTACTTGTTCTTATACTTGTCTTTCTTGTGCTTTATGCATTGGTATGCTAGATGACCAAGTTCTCCATAATTATAGCAATCCATCTCCGAGATTGGCTTCCTTCTACAGCTAGTGAAGAACTTCTTTTTTTTGCCATCAAACTTGATGCCACTCTTATTAAGCTTCTTTAGCATCTTGGCGGTTCTTCTCACCATGAGAGTAAGACTTGCATCATCAATTTCATCATCACTTGAGCTCTCATACTCAAGCCTTGCTTTGCCCTTTTCTTGGCTAGCCTTGAATGCTAAGTCTTTGTCTTTCTTCTTGGTAGAGGATGAGCCATCTTATGGTGTGATGTGCATGTACATCTCATGAGCATTGATATTTCCCAAGATTTGTGTTGGTGTAGCGGTGGAAAGATCACCTTGATGAAGCATGGTCACAATATGCCCATATTTATCAATGGGGAGGACACTAAAAAATTTTCTCACAACATCGGATGGTTACATTTGAGTAAGTCCAAGTCCATTGACTTCCTCTACAAGAATATTCAAGCGTGAGTATATTTTATTAGCACTCTCTTTAGGAAGCATCTCAAAAGAATTAAGCTTTTTCATAACAGGATGATAGCGTTCCTCACGCTCGCTCTTAGTTCTCTCATCGAGCGCACAAATGTTCAACCATAGAGCATGGGCGTCCTTGTGGTTCCTCACTCAGTTAAACACATCTTTGCAAAGGCATCTAAAGATGGTGTTTCGAGCCTTTGCATTCTATTTCTCATAGTTCACTTCATCGCCTTGAAGGTGTGTGGGATCCTAAGGTTTTGGAAATCCTTATAAGGCGGCTCTAAGTATTCCAACATCTAGAGCTTCTAAATACACCTCCATGTGAATTTTCCAATAAGAAAAATCACTCCCCTCAAATATAGGAGGAGGTCCATCCCCGTGAGACATCTTTCTCTAGGCAGTTAAGCTTAAATACATGAGCATGGGGCTCTGGTACCAATTGAAAGGATCAAGATTCCCAAAAGGAGGGGGGTGAATTGGGCTAATTCTAAAATTCTTTGCAATAATTAAACCCTACAGTTAGCTCACTTCACTCCTTGTGCCTAGAAAGTGTTTCTATTGTTCTATCACACAAAAGTTTAGCAATCTATATTCCAATCCTACTCTAGCATGGTAATTCTATGAATGTAACGATAAGAATTGAATTGCTCAAAGTAAATGTTCAAAGTAAAGAGAGAAGGAGGAACACGGTGATATTTTGTCGAGGTATCGGAGAGTCGCCACTCCCCACTAGTTCTCGTTGGAGCACCCACGCAAGGGTGTAGCTCCCCCTTGATCCGCGCAAGGATCAAGTGCTCTCTAAAGGTTGATTCTTCAACACTCCATCGCGGTGAATCACCTACAACCACTCACAACTTGAGTTGGGTCATTCACAAGCTCTACCGAATGATCATCAAGCTTCCAATCACCACCAAGTCGTCTAGGTGATGGCGATCACCAAGAGTAACAAGCATGAACTCTTACTTGACCATGATAAGCCTAATGAGAAGGGTGGATGCACACTTTGCTACTCTTGCTTTCACTAATAAGACATCTCTCTTGGATTCTCAAATCTCAATCACCTCACTAGGACCTTGCTCTTTTTGGCACTCTCAAGGGTGTTTCTCAGCTGTTAGAATGAGCAAAAGTTGTCCCTTGAGTGAATAGAGGAAGTATTTAGAATCCCTCATTCAAAACGAACCGTTATGTGCCTCTATGGGGTGACCGGACGCTCCAGTCAGTTCTCCCCACAGCCGAGCAGTTAAGTTGTGACCGGATGCTGCCCAGCGTCCGGTCAACACTGACCAGACGCGTCCGGTCATAAAAAATGCCCTCTAGAACCTTATTGATGTTGATCGGACGTTGGAACCCAGCGTCCGGTCACTTTGCTGCTCAGTGTCTGGTCAGTAGCCGGAACCTGACTAGCGTCCGGTCAGCACTGACCGGATGCGTCCGATCAGGATTTTTCCACTCTGGACCCTTACTGGAGTTGACCGGACGCTGGCACCCAGCGTCTGGTCACTCACCTCTCAGCGTCCGGTCACGTCCAGATGACTTCACCTTGATCAAATGAACTGACCGGACTCTGCGCCAGCGTCCGGTCACACCGAAACCAGCGTCCGGTCAACATTTGACCCTCCATTCACTTTCAACTCGCAATCATATGTGAATGAAGTTCGCTCCAATTGATCTAAGGGCTTTTTAGGAGCTACCTAGTGCTAGATTTAGCAAGTGTGCACCACACCTAACTCACTAGACTCACCTAGGTCAAGCTACCCGTCCATACCCCCCTTAATAGTACGGCCAAAGGAAAAAAAACAAAGTCCTAAACTACTCTAAGTGTCTCTCCAACTCTAAACTACACCTAGAACTAGTCCATCCTTAACCTTGTCGTCCATCCTTTGAAAACCGAAATGATTTCCATCGTAGGGGCATGACAACCATGATTGCCCAATCAATTGCCATTACCATGACCTAACTTAATTGTATCTGCAAAACACACGTTAGTCACAATAATCACGTATTGTCATTAATCACCGAAATCTAACTAGGAGCCTAGATGCTTTCACTCATCTCCCGCAGCCCACTCCATCCCGAGAAGCAGAGTTGAATGCGGAGGGAACATCCCCTGTGTTCGAGAAGGGATCGAGCGTGGGGGGCTCGGATGGAATCAGAGGAGAGGAATCGGTTGGAGGCCGCGGAGAGATGGTTGAAGAACGATGAGGTATTCCCTGAACTCTCTCAAAGTCACCGGCGACCAGAGAGGACAAGGGGATTTGGGGTGCCTATGGATACAGCATCTCGCGAGTTTCGACACGAATCGGTGAGGGAATCCTTCCCATTCGAAGAAATTAAGCCGACATCGATGAAAATCAAATCAATTCCAATCAAATTGCAATGGCCGCACTATGGCGGTGGCACGAGCTCGCCGGTGAAGAAACTCCCAACGGGAAAAAGGCGCATGATTTCAGTCATCATGGTGGATGAGCCAGCCAATCAGATTCGGTGGTTTCGCTCACCACCAAAAGTACGGCTGGTCACTGGCATCCTAGGGTGCAAACCCAACATTGGGACACGCGGCGAGAATCCAAGTAGGGGTGAGCGGGAGGTTGGGGTGACTCCGAGTCGGAGCACCACATAACCTTCTCTTCATCTTACCCTCCGGATTCGATCCCGATCCAAACTTCTCCCAATCTCACAAACCCTAACCCACCATCCTGAAACCCTCTCTCACCAAATTGGCCCGCCACCTGTGGCGTGGCAAGTCATTGAGATCCTTTGCCGCCGCCATGAGAGCCGAGCCGGCTCCCATGGTATCGGTCAGGATGAACCGTGGGGGAGGTCACAGGGGCAATTTCGGAGCGGCCCGCGACGGATTTGGGGCCGGTCGCCAGGGAAGAGGGAGAGGCCGTACTCAGGGCCGTAACCTCACCTGGGAGCGCACCAACAAAGAAGCACCTGCTCGCAAAGAGGCTGCACCAGATGATGAGCAAACTCAGGCTACTACTGAGGACAAGTGGGAAGGAAAGACCCAGAAGAACACAAAAGAAGAATCCTGGGGCAAAAAAAGTGACAAAGAAGCTGCTGAATCATCTCAAGGTAACAAGGCTCACCAAGCCCCTGAAGATCCTTTTGATCCCCGTCATAATCAGATTAAGGAACCATGTGCTATCTGTGGTCTGTTCAATCATGTTACTCAAGATTGTAGAAGGCTTAATTGTGAGATCTGTGGAGTTAATGGTCACATGGCTTATGACTGTAAGAGGTGCATTCCTTGGAACTGTGGTCCTGAACTGTGTGCAACTCAAGTTGAAGACCAAAGCTTCTTCTACATTGAAGAAAACATTGATCCTAGGATGGCTAGGGAGAAAGACTGTACTGCAATCATTTTAGTGTTATCTGGAGATGCCTCGGGCAAGGATATTGAGAAGGAATTTGCAAATCTCATTGGCTCTAGTACTTGGAGGTGGGCATTAAGATCCATTGCTGAAGGCAAATAGATGAGGTTTCCAAATGCTAAGGCTGTCAAGGACTGGAGCCACTTCCCAATGTTGGCTATGAGGTATGTTAATGCTCAAATCAAGGTAGAAGCTTACGCATCCAGCTTTGGGGCTAAAGATACTCTACAACAAGCTTGGTTCAGGATTTGGGACACCCCCACTGACCAGATATCCATAAGAACAGTGGCAAAAGTAGGTGGCTTGGTTGGCAAGGTCCTAGAGATAGATGAGAGGACAAGATTCAGACATGATTATGTCAGGGCACGAATTGCTTGCAGGGACATCACCAAGGTTCCAAGGACTGCAAAGAGTTCTTTGGGACTGGCTGTACATGATTTCCATTTTGAGAGAGAGGTAGAGGTTGAGGGACCTGAGAGGACTCTTCAAAGTGGAATCAAGATAACAGAGGGTGGCCATCCCCCTCCCCCGAAGAAGTTTAAAACTGATGAAAACATCAGTAACAACACTCAGGGTGACAAAAATGGTAAATCCAGTGGGAAAACTATGCAGTTTGGGAAGGAGAAGGCTGGGGAAAATAGACGGTCTAGCAATATCACTATGTCTGCACCGCCGAAAATTGGCGCAAAGCTTATATCTGGAAAATCCCTTAATCTGCAAAAGTCACCTTTGGAGGATGATCAAGGTGGGAAAGTGTACATTCCTGACACATTTGAGAACTCTGAGTCTGACAGTGAAACTCTAGGTGATAGAATTTGCAAGCTTGATGGCTATGGTGATCTTGGACAAGGCTGTTCTAAGCAAGGCAAGGATGATGACTTCATGACTCTCGTCAGGTTTGGTGCATGGATACTACTGTTGTGGATGAAAACATCAAACGACATCTTTGTGACACAGTTATCTCTGAGAAGTCTAAACTCACCTCTCCCGAACAAGACAAACTCGTATCTGGTCCAGTTCAGCAGGAGGATACCGCTGCCTATACTGAGATGGAAGTTTCTGAAGATGCTATTATAAACACTCGGGAGAGTGTGGTATCTGTCAAGGCAATTGATGATCAAAATGGAAAGCTCCAAGACCTTGTGAAGAGTGATGCTAATACAAATCTCAAGATGAAGAAGCAGACTGAAGTCAGGAGGAGTGAACGCCTGATAGGTGACATTGCTGTTACAACCAAGAAAAAAAACGAGAGGATGGCCAAGAAAATAAACCTGGAAGGTAACTCTTTTAACACAAACATGTTCTCTGAACTTCCTGTAGAACTATTAAATGCTTGTCTTCTGAGATGGGAATTGCAGTAGATAACATTCATTTTGGTACTTTTAATATGCTTAAGGATCTTGAGATTGCTAGAAATAATCTTCATATTAAGCAAACAAAACCTGCGGTTGTAGAACAGATAGAAGAAATCGTAGAGGAAAATGATTTGCAAGAAAGGTTAATTGAATGGTTGCAGGATGAACCCTCTGAGACAGAGAGTGACATCCTTGCGCACTGCAAAAAAATGGGAAACTGTCTAAAAGTAAACTTATGATTTCTCCCAAAATAAATAGAAAGAAACAAGCTCAGGAAGCTCCTGGCTTGACCACGGAGGATGATGGAGGTAAAGTTGGCCTCCATTCCCCAAAGAGAAGAAAGAAAAAAGTTAAAAAATGATGCTACAAGAATTAATTTGGAATTGTAGAGGCCTCAAGAAAAAGGGGGTCTCTACATTTCTTAAAAATCTTATCCTTCAATATCAGTTCGATTTTATTGGTCTTCAGGAAACAATTGTGAGTGAATGTGTCACTTCGTTATTGAGAAAATTTGATACCTTCCAGCATTATCTTTGGGAATGGACTCCTTCCAAAGGTAAATCTGGAGGAATTCTAGTTGGTATTAACTTGAGTAGATTTGATGTGGGATCTTTTAAAAAGGGTGATTTTATTTTACAAATGAACCTTTGGGATAAAGAAGTTAGAATTAAATGGAATTTGCTAGTGATATATGGTGCTGCCCAAGAGGAGAAAAAATTCGAGTTCTTATCTGAATTATCCAGATTCTGTGACAGTTGCTCTGAGCCTTATTTGGTTGGGGCGATTTCAACATAATAAGATATCTCAAAGAAAAAAAAGTCCTGCTAGAAGCGTGCATAAACATTCTGGAGTGTTTAACTCCATCATCCATTTCTTTGAGCTTAGAGAGTTGATCATGAGTGGAGGGATGTTTACTTGGTCTAATAATCAAGACCCTCCTACCCTGGAAAAATTAGATAAAATTCTTATATCCAAAGATTGGGAAGATTTCTTTCCCCATGCCATTGTTAAGAAGCTCCCTAGAGAGATCTCTGATCACAACCCACTTATTATTTCTTGTGGGACTCCTAAGAATCTGCCACCCATTCAATTCAAATTTGATCTTAATTGGTTGAACAACTCTGAGTTCTTACCTCTTGTAGAGAAGATCTGGACAAAACATTGCAGAGCTCAGACTGCTCTTGACAAGATCCAGCAAAAATTAAAATTATTCAAGCAGTATTTCAAAGGGTAGGGTTTTAATCTACAAGGAGAACTTAGGAAAAAAGGAAAAGAATTACAAGTAGAACTTTCTGCCCTGGAAGAGTTGGAAGAAATCTCCACTCTTTCCAGTGATCAGATCATGAGGAAACAATGGATTATCTGTGAAAATCTCAAATTATTGGAACAAGAGGAAACATAGTGGCTCCAGAGAAGTCATGAGTCATGGCTTCTCAAGGGAGATAGTAATACTGAATATTTTCACAAATGTGCCAATGGTAGGAAGAGAAAAAACACTGTCATCTCATTAGAAAAAGATGGAGAAATTATTGAAGGCGACTTGAATTTGCTTAAACATGCTTCATAATACTATTCTGAACTGTTTGGTCCTGTAATTCAACATGACATCCATTGAGATCCCTCCATTTGGAATGATACATTCAAGTTATCTGAGACAGATAATGAAAATCTTTGCCAACCGTTTTTTGAAACAGAAATCAAGGTGGCACTATTCCAAATGGAGAAGAAAAAAGCTCCTGGTCCGGATAAAATTCCCATTGAATTCTTTCAGAAATGCTAGGACATTGTCAAACCGGATGTGATTCAATTATTTGACGATTTCCATAACAATAAGGTTGACATTAGTAGATTGAATTATGGGATAATCACTCTTCTTTCCAAAGTCAGAGAAGCCAATAAAATCTAACAATACAGACCGATATGCCTTCTTAACTGCTTATATAAGTTGATCACAAAGGAGCTGACACTGAGAGTGGAGCCTATAGCTGATAAGCTGATCAATTGTGCCCAAACAGCCTTTCTCAAAGGCAGGAACATTCTAACTGGGGTAATGTGTTTACATGAGATTGTCCATGAAACCAAAAGAAAGAAAGAAATTGGTGTAATACTGAAACTAGATTTCGAGAAAGCTTACGACAAAGTAAATTGGAACTTTTTATTTAAATATATGGAAATGCGTGGCTTTTGTCAAAAATGGAGAGAGTGGATTGCTCAGGTTGTCACTGGGGGGACTGTCAGCATCAAGTTGAATGAGCAGATTGGGTCTTATATTAAGAGTTACAAAGGGGTCAGGCAAGGGAACCCTTTGTCTAATATCCTGTTAAACTTTGCTGCTGACAGTTTGACCAGAATGGTTGAACATGCTCAGGAAAACAAATTAATCATTGGCCTAGTGAATCACATCATACCCAATGGAGTGGCTATCCTGCAATATGCTGATGATACTGTAGTCTTCCTCAAGAATGATATTGAAGGCGCTAGAAATATGAAGTTACTGTTATATATGTATGAAATGATGGCTGGGTTAAAGATTAATTTTAATAAGAGTGAGGTAATCATAGTCAATGATGATAACAATTGGGGGGCTGTTTATGCAGATCTTTTTAACTGTCAGGTTGGCTCTTTTCCCATTAAATATCTTGGAATCCCAGTCAGCCCGAGTAGACTACACTTGAGTGACTGGACTCCACTGATTGATAAGAGCAATAAGAGATTAGATGTCTGGAAGGGAGGAACAATGTCTATGGCTGGTAGATCAACTCTGATTGAATCTTGTCTCAATAACTCCCCAATTTATGAGATGTCAGTCTATCTGACCCCTAAGACCATAATGGAGAAAATTGATAAGATTAAAAGGTCCTTTCTATGGCAGGGGGGGGGGAGCACTAAAAGAAAATATCACTTAGTCAAATGGACTAAGATCTGTAAAAGCAAGAAAAAAAAAGGTGGCCTGGGAATTAAAGATTTGAGGAAAATGAACTTTTGTCTTTTAGCTAAGTGGTGGTGGAGACTGGAATGTGAAGATGGCTTATGGCAGCAGCTTGTCAAAGCCAAATACCTATGTGGTAAATCAATTCACACTGTGACTCACAAAGCCAATGACTCTCCCATTTGGTATGGCCTGCTTAAAGTCAAGGATCTTTATCTTCAAGGTAGGGGAATTAACATACAAAATGGGAGAGATACCAGATTCTGGTATGATGCATGGCTTTATGACAAACCTTTGTATGCTATTGTCCCTGTTCTATTTCTTCTATGTGAGCAGAAAGAAGTAATGGTTGCTGAGGTTAAAAGTGGTTCAGTTCCAATCATTTTTAGAAGATGGTTAACCCCGGAATTACAAACATGTTGGAACTTAATTGAAATGGATACTAATAGCTTTCAGCTTTGCCAAGAAAAAGATAAGATCTTTTGGTGTTTTGGAAAGAACCGACGTTTATCTTTTGGCGTTTTGGAAAGAACCGACGTTTCTCTGTGAAATTTTTGTATAATGCTTTAACCAAAGCTGATGCAGGCTCTGATCATAAAAGAATTTGGAAAGGTAAAGCTCCCCGGAAAATTAAATACTTCATGTGGTTACTTTCCAATAATGCTATTCTCACTAAAGATAACCTTATCAGAAGAAAATGGAGTGGTAATCCTAAATGCCAGTTCTGTAACTTTGATGAAACTTGTGATCACCTGTTCTTCACTTGTTCTGTTGCTAAAGTGATTTGGGCAGTTGTTGTTGTTAGTTGATCTCCACCAATAGGCCCAACGGGTCCTTGGATCTGCGCCCTGATCGGGGGCGCCCAACCTTAATGTGGTTGATGGGCCCCTGTCGCACAGTACTATAAATAGAGGAGTGGGGAACTGGGGTCGACTAACGAGGTTGACCGGAGCCGCCGCAATCCCACCACAGAGAAACCTAATTTGATCTAAAGGAGTGCTGCCAGCGACGGGATGCCCCACCGCACCGCCATCGCCCTTACAGCGTCACCACCGGTCCACTGCATCGCCACCACGACGCCAACAACCCCACGGTACCGGCGTCTACCCTGCTGCGGTGCAACTACGCAAAGGCGAGGAGGCTTACCCCGGATCTACGGTTACAGAAAGGTACACCATGATTTCTAACAATGGTACCAGAGCCAGGTTGCCAGTGTGTAACCCTAACCCTAACCGGGTAAAAGCAAATTGAAAAGAGACCGGGGGTGGCGGACGTCACTGGAACCCCGGTCACCACCGCCACCGCGCGGGGAAAAGTGCCGCACCGCCGTCCTCGCAGGCGCGCGGCAAGAAAACAAGAGAAGAACATCCGTGATCGGATCAGAGAAGAGATAGGGGTCTCGGCACTTCAAGCCGAACCCTAACCCACGGACAGACCGTGGGAAAGAAAAACCTTAACCCTAACTGGGTGAAAGAAAGAACAAAGGAAGAAGGATTCGGCCTAGAACAGAATCAAAGCCAAACCCTAAACTAGAGAAGAGAAAGGGAAAAGGATCTCAAGAACCCTAGAACGAATCCCCACCTCGATCTCGAATCAAAACCGAATCGGGTTCTTGAGAACCCTAACCCTAACTCGCATGAAGAAGGGGAAGAAAGTGATTCGGTATAAATAGAAAAGAAAAGAAATCAAAAGAAAAGCGAAACCCTAACCCTAGATCCCGATTCGAATGAACTCCGAAAAGAAAAGAAAAGAAATAAAAAGAAAAGCGAAACCCTAACCCTAGATCCCGATTCGGATGAACTCCGAAAAGAAAATGAATCAAAAGAAATCCAAATCGGACTCAACCGAAAACAGAATCAAGAACCAAATCGAAGAAGGGGAAAGGGGGAACGGACCTACCTTGTCGTGCGTCGGGATGGCCCTTCGCCAGCGTGGGAGAAGAAGGGCCGAGCCGGGGGGCAGCTGCTCGTCGAGCTCGGCCAAGGGGGCGCCGCGGCCAGGCCGCTCGACGGCGGCATGCTCACCCGTTGAGGAGCACGCGCACCAGCGAGGGCGCCGACGACGGCGCCATGGCTGCCTCGCTCCACCGTCTTCGCTCACTCTTGGTCGTCGCTCGCCTCACTGCTGTGTGAGGAGAGAAGAGAGAGAGCGAAGAGAGAGAGAGAGAGCAAAGGGGCGAATGAACTAGGGTTTCCTGGGCACCGGTCGCGGCGCTGTTTTTGACCGGCTGAAATGACCGTTCGATCATACGATTGAATTCAACAGCGCAGGATGCACGGGCCGCATCACGGCCCAGGCAGGCGAGCGCGCCGCGGCGCTTTGCTATCCTAGGCCCACGTTGCGGCCTGGTAAGGCAGTGCGCGCGAGAGAGACGGGGCCGGCCTGAGGCCAGATCTGGGTCGGGCCACTGTGCCAGTTTTGGCCCAAGATCAGTAATTTCTTTTTTATTTTCCAGTAATTGCTTATTTCTGGAAAATAAAAAATAGCTCAAAGAAAATAGAAAAGTAATTTTTCCCTATGGGTAAAATTCAAGAAATTAAGTATATGTTTTCCGTTGTTAAAGAAATAGTTGATTCTCCAGTTATTTTGAACCAACGTGATATTTAATTGGAGAAAAAGAGAGTTTTTCCGCTGTTAAAGAAATAGTTAATTCTTCAATTATTTTGAACCAACATGATATTTAATTGGAGAAAAAGAGAGTTTTTCCGCTGCTAAAGAAATTGTTTATTCTCCAGTTATTTTGAACCAACGTGATATTTAATTGGAAAAAAGAGAGTTTTTCCGCTGCTAAAGAAATTGTTTATTCTTCAGTTATTTTGAACCAACGTGACATTTAATTGGAGAAAAAGAGAGTTTTCCGCTGCTAAAGAAATTATTAATTCTCCAGTTATTTTGAAACATCGTGATATTTAATTGGAGAAAAAGAGATTTTGACATGATTATGATGTTGTTATTTTCTGACCAACGTTGTTAATAACAATATTATAATTTTAATGATTTATGCATTAATTCTTTTTTTGCCCAACGGTGATGTAGAATTAGTGTATAAGAATAGTTGTAAATTTTAATGATTTATACATTAATTCTATTTCTGCCCAACGATGATGTAGAATTAGTGTGTAAGAACAGTTGTGAATTGTAATAATTTTATACATTAATTCTGTTTCTACCCAACGGTGATGTAGAATTAGTGTATACGAACAGTTTTATGTTTTGATTTTGACCAACGTTGAAATCAAGGCATACAAATGGTGTTATTTTTATGTTAAGAAAAGGTTTGACCTAGTTTTCATCTTGTCTAAGGTGGACTAGGTAGTCACCTCGCCGTGTTCCACAGAGTCTGTGGCACCGGTGAGGGAGACAAACAAGGATGATGCCATTTGGGCAACTAAAGAAATGGATTTTGAAATCCCAAAAGATGTCCTATGACTTTGAGCATAGAAAGAGGGTCACTGCCAACAAGAAATGTTTGGCTGTGATAAAGAACACAATTGAGTCTGTAATTATGAGCTCAATCCTAGAGTGTGACACGGTCACCGAGTACCACGATAGAATAAAGAGTCAGTTCACTGACTCTTTAAAGACATATGCTATCCAGCTGAGAAAGCGGTTGGTGACAGAAAGTTAATCTAGAAATTGTGGTATAAGAGAGCTCACGATGCGTCGTCGAAATTATGGCACTATCGTTTAGGCTATATTTCGAGAGAGAGAATAAAAGACTAGTTAAGAATAATATTCTTCCTCTATTAGAGCTCTCAGATTTAGAACAATGCAGAGAATGCATATAAGAAAAGTATATAAAGAAAGTTAAAAAATATGTCAAACGAAGCGTAGGAATTTTACAGATCATTCACACAGACATCTGTGGTTAATTTCCTGTAAAGAGTGTCGATGGTAATGATTCGTTCATAACATTCACATATGATTACTCCCGTTATGTCTACATTTATCCAATCAAAGAAAGAACAGAAGCATTGGATAATTATAGATATTTAAGGCAAAAGTTGAAATCCAACGCAATTTAAAGATTAAAGATAGTCAGGTCCGACCGTGGGGGAATACTACGGTCGGCATACCCCATATAGCCAAATTCCTGGACCTTTTGCAAGGTTCTTATAGGAGAATGATAAAGTAGCCCAGTATTCTACACTGGGCGAACCTCAGCAGAATGGAGTAGCTGAAAGACGCAATCGTACCCTGATAGATATGGTGCGCAGTATGATAAGTTACTCCACCTTACAGATGAGCCTGTGGATGGAGGCGTTAAGTATTTAACCCAAACATTGGGAAGTGAGATTCTAAAACAGTAAGTTGCCATTTCATTGGCTATCCAGAAAAGTCAAAAGTTTTTCGTTTCTACTGTCCAGAGAGATATACAAAGTTTATGGAAACGAGACACGCTGTCTTCCTAGAGGATGAATTGATGAGGGGGGCATGGTAGCTCGAGAAATTAACCTTGAATAGAAACAGGTGTATGCGCCCACTCCAATGATTCATGAGTTATTTTTCTCACTACTTGCTGTCGCTGCACCGAGAGTGTCAGATACTGTGGTGCCAGCACCTATTGTTATTCCACCTGTGGCAACAATGAATGATGATAAGGAACCTGTTCTTCAGGATCCTATAGAACCTATTGCCACACATGAGGGGGAGCAACAACAGCCTCAAACAGAAGATGTGCCAAATATGGAGGCCCCTAAAAGGTCTCAAAGAGTTAGAAAATCAGCTATTCCTGCTGACAATGAAGTATACAACACTGAGGAATTTCAAATGGAGGATGATCCCACCTCATTTGAATAAGCCATGAAAAGTGATCATTCATCAAAGTGGCTTGAGGCCATGAAAAATAAAATGAAATCGATGAATGTCAATATAGTTTGGGACTTGAAAATAATTCCTAAAGAAACAAAAACAGTAGGTTGTAAATGAGTCTACAAAACAAAACTTGACTCCCAAGAAAATATAGAGAGATATAAAGTGCAACTTGTGGCAAAAGGCTTTACACAAAGAGAAGGGATTTATTACAATGAGATATTTTCTCCAGTCTCATGTAAGGATTCCTTCAGAATCATAATGGCATTAGTGGCATATTACGATTTAGAATTACATCAGATGGATGTAAAGACGGCATTTCTCAACGGGGACTTAGAGAAAAATGTTTACATGGTATAACCGAAAGGTTTTGTCATGAAAGGAAAAAGAACGAATGGGGTGCCGCCTAAAGAAATCCATTTAAGGATTAAAACAAGCTTCAAGACAGTGGTACTTGAAGTTTGATCAGACAATAAAGAATTTTGGGTTCAAAGAGAATGTAGAGGACAATTGTGTCTATACAAAGTTTAAGAATGGGAAGTTCATCTTTCTTGTTCTGTATGTGGATGATATCTTACTTGCTAGTAGTGATGTCAGTCTACTACTGGAGACAAAGAAGTTTTTGTTCTCAAAATTTGATATGAAAGATCTTGGTGAAGTTTCGTTTGTTCTAGGGATCGAGATTCACCAAGATAGAAGTAAATGGGTATAAGGACTGTCACAAAAGGCATACATAAAAAAGATCTTAAAGAAATTATGTATGCACAAATGTAGTCCCTCACCTGCCCCTATAGTTAAGGGCGACAGATATGGAGATTTTCAATGCCCCAGGAACCAATATGAGATCGATCAAATGAAAACGGTTCCATGTGCTTCAGTTGTCGGAAGCTTGCAATATGCTCAAGTATGTACGCGTCCTGACTTGGCATTTGTTACCGGGTTACTTGGCAGATTCCAGAGCAATTCTGGAACAGAACACTAGAAATTAGTAAAGAAAGTCTTGCGTTATTTGCATGGAACGAAAGGCCTCATGATGACGTATAGAAGATCTGATTCACTCCATATAGTGGTATATTTAGATTCTGATTATGCGGGAGATGATAGAAAATTCATGTCTGGATATGAATTCACTCTCGCAGGGGGAGCTATTTCATGGAAAAACTCAAAGCAAACCGTCACTACATCATCCACAATGTATGTCGGGTTTGTAGCGTGTTATGAGGCAACGGGACAGGTGAACTAGCTAAAGAAGTTTATACCCGGTTTGAAGGTGGTTGACGACATCTATAGACCACTTAAGTTATACTGCGGTAATAATCCGGTAGTACAGTATGCTCACAACATAAGTCAAGTAGTGCTGCCAAACACATTAACAGAGTATTGTGTTGTGAAAGATAAAGTCCGGGATCAAGTCATAAGTCTTGAGCATATAAGTACAGAAAAAATGCTCGCAGATCCGCTTACAAAAGGCTTACCACCCAATGTGTAGCTAGCATGTGTTTAAGGAAAAGCCTAAAATTCCTGAACAAAAGAAGGCTCAAAGATAAGTATCTATTTCAGAACAGAGTAGTGTGTTGTAGCTGTCAAATCTATCGGCAATGGACCGTGACGATGAGACATGCTCTATGCGCTAATCTGTAATGGAATAAACAAAAGTAAATGATATGAAATTGAAAGATAGTAATGAGATCAAGGGAGAGAATGTTAGTTGATCTCCACCAATAGGCCAAACGGCCTATTGGGCCCTTGGATCTGCGCCCTGATCGGGGGCGCCCAACCCTAATATGGTTGATGAGCCCCTGTCACACAACACTATAAATAGAGGAGTGGGAAACTGGGCTCGACTACCGAGGTTGACCGGAGCCATCGCAATCCCACTACAGAGAAACCTAATCCGATCTAAAGGAGTGCTGCCAGCGACGGGATGTCCCACCGCACCGCCATCGCCCTTGCAGCGTCACCACCGGTCCACTGCATCGTCACCACGACGCCAACAACCCCACGGTACCGGCGTCTACCCTGCTACGGTGCAACTACGCAAAGGCGAGGAAGCTTACACCGGATCTATGGTTACAGAAAGATACACCATGATTTCTAACGGTTGCAATTTGTATTGGGGCTGATAATATCCCTATGTCACTAAATCAGTGCTGGGCTTGGTGTGATTGATGGTTGCCTCATGGCAAGAAATTTCACCTCTGGGGTGTTTCGGCCATCTGTTGGGCAATCTGGAAAGCACGCAACAGAGCTTGTTTTGATGGGAAGATTATTAGAAACCCAATTGAGATCATCTGTCTTGCTGGGGCCCTAATGAGGTTTTGGACAAGTCTGTTCCCGGAGATGGACAGGGAGATGCTCATAGATGGCGCCAACACTATGCTCAAGGTGGCAACCGAGATCTTCATTTCACAGAGCGCGGCTGGAGGAAGGATGAAGCGTCTGAAGAATGAAGAGCATCAGGAGGACGATACTTCGCATCCCTGAAGCAAGATGTTTGCAATCGCCAAGATCTTTGCATGAAATCTGTTCTGGATGACAGTCTTTTTTGCGCTCGTCTGTTATGAGCAGCTGGAATTTCGTTTACTTTCGTCTGATCTGCTTTTTTTTTGTCATGTGTAATCCTCTTCGTCTAGTGGTCCTGCTGCTCTGCGTCAGAGTATAGGTTCCCTAGTGGTCTGGTTCTAGCTGTCTCTGGTCTTTCTGCTCAATCAGACTATTGTATTTCTGTTTTTTCTGAAATGGAACTGGGGTTTCACCTCGCGTTGAAAAAAAATACTCTCTCCGTCCAAAAAAGAAAAACACAATTCTAGCTCTCAATCTGGACGCACATCGTGTCCATGTTTAAAATTAGAATTGCGTTTTTTTTTTGACAAAGGGAGTAAAATACTACATACATACTAGAAGTATGCTAAGGCCATGGGCAGGTCAGAGAGAGAATTAATTAATTTATTATTTACTATATATAAAGCCATAACTCATAAAGCTATTTCCTGATATTTGCTATTTACTGGCTCCATGGTGTTTACAAATTACAACTTACAACCATGTTAAAGCGCTTATTATCTACTCCCTCCTTTCCAAAATATAAGTCATTCTCGTTTTTCTAAATACATAGCTTTTACTACGTACGTAGATATAATATGTATCTAGGTTCGTAGCAAAAACTATGTGGATAAAAAATCCAAAACGATTTATTACTTGATGAATGGAGGGAGTAGTTTTCCACCACATCATGGTTGCCCTCATAGCATCCCCAATAATCTATCTAAAATGAAATCTCACATCTCCAAGAATACATCTAAAATTAAATCTCACATTTTCTCATATAGGGTTCACCTTAATTCCCTGAACATAGATTCACCCTAGATCATTTTTCCCAAACAGCAGCCGCACTAAACCGCAACTTCCTACTTCTAAAGAGGTACAAGGAGAATAATTTAAGGTGCCACTAAATTGTGTTGTTGGATATGAGCACTTTTAGAGGAGATTTTCTCCACACAAGTTTCATTTTTGGTTCGAACCCTGGCTCCCCACGCTGGCCTCCAGGAAGGCCGCGCCCAAGGTGGCGCTTTAAAAAAAAAGGATATTGAATAGATACACTCTTTCATAAAAATTATTTTCGACAATAGGATATTGAACATGTGCACTCTTGTTGATGCAATTAGGAGAGAGAAGGTGGATAGATAGGGAGATGAACGAGGACGTATACCTAGAGAGCACGGGGTAACGGGAACAGGAAATAAAAAGCAGTGTACCCTGCGTTAGAAAGGTTAGTAACCTCAGGATCACATGGTCCACGGGAGAGCAGCTTGCACTGTGGTGAGGGCAACGATTACTGGTGGCTAGCGTTGCTCCTGCCATGAGCGTGAAAGTTTCACAGAGCTTGCAGACCGGGCATCAGCCTGAGCACACACTTAAGTTTCAGACGAGGGCAATGACAATAGCAACAGAAATGTACTCCTGCATTAACGCTAACCACTTCTTCAGTTTCAAATACAAAGACATGATGTGGCAAGCAAAGCAACCACCCAAAACATATGGCAAATTTTTTTTCACGGACGTGCCTTTGTGACACCTGTTTCATTAAATTGAAGCAGAGTGTCATGGTTACAACACTCCTCGGTAATCCATGGATTACGGAGGAAGGACGGAACCTAGACAGTCGGAACCTAGACGATAGTGAGCCAGAATATTTGCTTATCTATTACATTGTTTCTATTTGCGACGTGTTTGCTCTAATAAGCGGCAACAGAGCGCATAGGTGCCTGTACCCTGCTAAAACTCACAAGTTTGCCTCCGCTACGATCCGATTGACGACCTCACCTGGTCCACTACGTTCGTTGTTGAACGTCCATGAATTTCTCTCCTTCCACAGTAGCCAGCCGATAAGGAGCGTCATGGAGCCCATGCCCTTCCTTAGCTCCTCGTCGATCCCTTTGCGAGAGACCCGCCACCACGACCAGAAACATATGGCAAATTTTAGTACATGAAATGGTTTATGTCCTGTTCATTTGCCTGATAAGCCATGGCTAAAAGTATTGTTGACTGATTTGTTGTGAGAGAAAAATATTGTTCGTTGACTGAAAAAGTACGGTTTATAAAACAAACAAACATGACGTTATATTCCTTTGAATTCACGGGATCAGATATATATTTTTTTTTTTTGGTGAAACGGGGTCAGAGATTTAGAAACCCCTGTATCCAACGAGACCTCAAGTTGAAATGTTAAAAAAAACAAGAAGTCAAGTTTTCAACTAAGACAGGGCAGCCCAATCCGTTCTTCCTATTTTACCCGTAGTTTTGGGCCCGAGTATAGGGCCCATTACAAAGCTAGGCTAAAGCCCATATTCCCTGCCTGTTGAGATTTTTTTTATTTTTAATATTTTTTATAAACTAATTTTAAATCTAATACTATTTTTTTTTCAAATCTAACACTTTTATTATGTTTATTTTTCTAGCGTGACGAAACACATGTGTCATGTCATAATAGCACGACGAGAGAGATGATGTGACGATTATCAAGACGCAGATGACATGACTGAAGCTATCGCCCTGCGGATCTAGACGCGACACTAAGGGCATGTTTAGTTCCACCAAATTTTCAACTTTGACATTATGCAAAAAGAAGATTTCTCGTCATATTAAACTTGTGGTATATGCATAGAGTACTAAATGTTGACGAAATCAAAAATTAATTGTACAGTTTGGTTGTACTTTACGAGACAAACGTTTTAAATCTAAATAGTCAACGATTAGACAATTAGTATCTAATAAAAACAAAACGCTACCGTATATTTGGCGGCGCCGATACTGGCGAACTAAACGTGACCTAACGCGGCACTACGCATGACGCGGAACCTTCGACACGGCAACCTTTTTAATTCCTTAAAAGCCATTGCATGCGACGTGGATGAGTGGGCCTTACGCGATGGGACAGCCTGCGCCGTCTGCACGCGCACGCTACTTGCCGCGTGGGTTACGGTGGGCGGGAAGCTCCAGGGCGTTGTTACTGTGGGCGGGAAAAGTAGGTGAAAATAGTATCGACCGGGGGTTATTGTCCGATGGGCTGACGCTAGTACTCTCCGAGCTAAACCGAGGCCCAGTTTAGTTCCAAAATTTTTGGCAAAATGGATACTGTAGCATTTTCGTTGTTATTTGATAAATAGTATTCAATCATAGTCTAATTAGGCTTAAAAGATTCATCTCGTGAATTTCGTCTAAACTGTGTAATTAGTATTATTTTTTATTTATATTTAATGCTTCATGCATACGTCCAAAGATTCGATATGACGAAAAATGTGAAAAATTTTGCAAAATATTTTGCAAACTAAACTGAGCCCAACTTCATAAATATGCAGCTATGCTGTCTCTGTGTGCAAGCTCGGATAAACTTCCAGCAGGTATTTGTTCGTTTACAGCCTTAGATTCAAGGGCTTGTTTAGATTGCCTCAAAATTATAAGTTTTTTTATTTTTTCTTCATCACATCAATTTTTGGACGTATATATGGAGCATTAAATGTAGGTAAAAAAAATAACTAATTATACAGTTTGGTTGTAAATCACGAGATGAATCTTTTGAGCCTAGTTAGTCCATGATCGGACAAAGTTTGTCAAATATAAACAAAACGTGTTACAGTGTCCAGATTGTAAAAATTTGCAATCTAAACAAGCCCAAGTTGCTTTGGAAAAAAATGGGATACAATTTCTCAATCGTCTCATTTGATTACAGAGCGCGTGCTTAGTTCCCACCTTAAAATTCAAAAAAGTGTTATAGTATTTATTACATCGAATCTTGCGATACATGCATGTAGCATTAAATGTAGACGAAAAAAAACTAATTGCACAGTTTGGTTGGAAATTGCGAAACGAACGTTTTGAGCCTAATTAGTCCACGATTGAACACTATTTGCCAAATAAAAATAAAAATGCTACAGTAGCCTAAATTTCAAAAATTGGGCAACTAAACACGCCCAAAGTTACATATGGACAACAGAAATGCTACAACATCAACCAAAACCATTCAATCAGCAAAATCACATATAGAAATGCTATACAGTACATATATATTTTAATAAAAAAATATATGGATTTTTTTCCTCTCTCTCTTCTCAACTGTTTTCTCGGCCTCTTGCACCGTCTGTCATTGTCTGCACATTTGCTTGCTGCTGGCTACTGCATGCCTGTATGTCTGTGCATGAGCGTGGGAGAGGAAATGTGATCTGTACGAAGAGGACCGCCTGTTCTATACGCGTGCGCGGCCGGAGGACCCGCCCTATTTGCCTTTTTATTCTTGCATAAAAAAATTATTTTTTATGATCTTTAATTTATGATTGTCAAAAGATAGAACAAGGCTAGAAGTAGAAAAAGGATGAAGACTATTGAATCTTAATTCTATAATAAAAAAATTCATATATTAAAACTATATAAAACACATAGTTATATAATAGACAGACTCAAGTAGATATGCACATCAGTCACTGGCTGGTTTGTGCTAGATTAAGGTCGTAAGTCGAGAGTGTGCCCGACTGGTCAACATCCAGGTTGTTGAACTCCTCGACAAAACAAGATATCTCCTCTTGGCTGATCTTACCCAGCTCTTTTAGCTTGTAAAGCACAAATTCAGCAGCACTGTACACATCAACTTCCAGATATCAGCATCATTATACCTACACTTCAGAGAAAAAAATGACTAAAGGGTGTTTGGTTCGAGCTACTAAATTTTAGTAGTTACTAAATGGTTTAGTCACTTTTAGTAATTTCAGAGTTACTAGAGAGGACTAAAGCCCTTTGAATAGCTTTTAGTCATAGTATTTGATTAAAAAATTACTAAATTAACTAAAAACTACTAAATTTAGTAGCTACTAGACGAACCAAACAAGCCTTAATATGGAAGATGGGTGCTGAGATGAGTTATAAGTTATGCACTTACACAAGTTGTGGGTTGCCATCTAGATCAGCTGCCTCAAGATTAAAGATGGCAACGGGGCCCCAATACCTGATACCCGATGGGTATTTGATCCATTAAGGGATGGGGATGGGATCATATCTTTACCCACGGGCATCTAAATAGGCAAGAATCCATCCCCAACGGGTATAGCGGGTATGGGAACGTTCCCTGTTTACCCGTCCCCGTTACCCGTTGGGTAACCCGACTAGTTGAGCTGTCATGCGAGTATTAGGCCCAAAGAAGCTCAACATAGGTATTTTGGCCCAAATCTAAACAATCATATATATAGTTTGTGTGTTCTAGGAATCCTAGTTCAATTTTTCTTCACCATCTCCGTCAGTAGCACAAGCATGCCTGCCTCACGAGCGCTCGTGCCCCTCGCTTCCTCAGTTCGGTCTCTCTGTCACCTTTGCTCGTCCTCCTCGCGACCTCGCTCTTTCTCCTCGGTATCTCTGAGACTCCGACACTTATACCCGGGTGAAGAAAAAATGTCTCCGATTGTAAAGCTGCGACCCAAGTGTCCTTGTTTATCGGGTATGCAGTACCCATCAGGTATCTGTTACCCGACTGATACCCGACGGGTACGGGGGTGGGCAAGAATCTATACCCAAGACAGTTAATGGGGACGGGGACGGAATGAATTCTCCGTAGCGGGGAAGAGAACGTTTCGATAATACCCAACAGGTACATCCCCGTTGCTATCCTTACTCAAGATCCATGATTGTTATCCTCCTGGTGAGCACCCATTTGGCCAGCATTGGCTGCCGTCGCTCGGTGTAGAGCTCAGCAAGGTACATGAAGAATTGAGCCACGATGATAGTACTCGTGGTTATCCAAAATACTGCAAAAACGTGCTCCAATTGAATGGTTTTGATTGATGTTGTAGCATTTCTGTTGTCCATATGTAAGGGCGTGTTTAGATGCAAAAAATTTTGGGTTTCGATTACTGTAGCACTTTTCGTTTGTATTTGGTAATTAGTGTCTAATTATAAACTAATTAGGTTCGAAAGTTTTGTCTCGCGATTTCTCACCCAACTATGTAATTAATTTTTTTTCGTCTACATTTAGTACTCCATGCATGTGCCGCAAGATTCGATGTGATGGGTACTGCGCAAAAATTTTTGGAAACTAAACAGGCCCTAACTCTGTAATCAAATGAGACGATTGAGAAATTGTATCCCACTTTTTCTCCAAAGCAACTTGAATCAAGGCCGCAAAGGAACAAATACAGCGCGTGTTTAGTTGGCCCAAAGTTAGAATTTGGGCTACTGTAGCACTTTCGTTTTTATTTGACAAATAGTGTTCAATCATGAACTAATTAGGCTCAAAACGTTTGTCTCGCAATTTTCAACCAAACTATGCAATTAGTTTTTTTCGTCTACATTTAATGCTCCATGCACGTATCGCAAGATTCGATGTGATGGGTACTATAGCACTTTTTAGGATTTTGGGTAGGAACTTGTCGGTGTTTTGGACCGGGGGGTCCTCAACCAACTAGTGAATTTGTCCAACGTGTTCCCAATTCCAGATGGTGATGCAAAGAGACACAAGGTTTATACTGGTTCGGGCAATTCAAGCCCTACGTCTAGTCTGGGAGATTAATCTTGTATTCCTTGCACCGAAGTGCTTATAGCAGGGGGTTACAAGCTAGGTGAGAGAGGGAGCCAGTCCCAGATCTCGGCGGGGAGTGATGCGGGCTGCTTGAGACGTTGCTCTCAAGCAGCAAGGAAGTACGAGTGTTACAGAGTGTTTCGCCTTGTGAGAACCTGTCTCCCCAGAAATAGCCCAAGTCCTTTCCTTTTATAGTTTGAAGGGAGGACAAGGGCAGTACATGTGCTAACTATACGACGTCGTGCAAACAGAGGCGGCGTGTCCGAGCCCTATAGCCTGTTCCTGTGGCGGCATAGTCATCGGAGTGGTCCGTCCTTTGAGCACTGGGGCGAAGTGCTGGTCACATCCGATCCTGTGCGTCAAGGGAGCTCCGGGGCTGCCTTGGAGCGGGTGTGGCGGTCAGCGTGCGGGTCATTGTGGATTGACTGTGCGCGAGGCCAAGGCTCGGTCGGTGCTGAGGCCACACCGTAGTGGGGGGTCTCGGCAGACACGAATCCTGAGATAGCCGAGACCCTGGTGCAGAGTGCCGAGGCCCGGAGAGAGCGGTTGATCTGGTGTGCTAGTTCGGAGGCGATGATGACCCGGGCCAGGCTGCCCATGTCGTGTTGTTTTCGAGGCGGGGATCGCGGGGCACAGTGTAGTGCGGGCACTGATCATGGGCACATCGTCAGAATACAGTGGTCGATAATCCCCACCATGCCCTGTCTCAGCCGGTATGGTGCTGATGCGGCCTTATGTCCCGTCGGCCACTCCGTGATGTCGAGCCATCGTCCGGCTGAGATTGCGGGAGTGGTTGACGTATTAATGGGACATGACATGCTATTGGGAAGACCGGTCGAGGCGGGGGCGACGGGCTATGGACAAGCCGGCCACGAGCGATACGGAGAATAAGGCCTCGCGCAAGACGGAGATTGGGCTCCTTACTGAGGCCTTCCGTGAGAGGCCTTGCACGAGGCAGAGATCGCGTCAGGACACCGAGACCTCCCATGAGAGGCCTGAGGCGAGGC
This sequence comes from Miscanthus floridulus, assembly GCF_019320115.1. Lineage (NCBI taxonomy): Eukaryota > Viridiplantae > Streptophyta > Magnoliopsida > Poales > Poaceae > Miscanthus > Miscanthus floridulus. The sequence goes on along the minus strand of NC_089587.1, from coordinate 90,854,214 downwards.
AGAGAGCCGGGTGGGCTCGAACGAGGCTAGTGATGAGCCCATGGCTTACCCTCTAACTTTGTCGTTGATGGAATTTAAGTGCCCCTTTTGGTGTATGCTCGGGGTACCCCATTTTATGGTACCCGACAGTAGCCCCTGAGCCTCAGGGGGAGTGAGTGCACTCTCCCTGAGGGTTTATCGAGACTTGGCTTGCAGTCGCTCCCATAGGGATTATGTTTTGTTTCTTGAGGTTTCGGTGGGTGCACGCGAGCGCACCCGTCGGGTGTAGCCCCCGAGGCCCTGGAGGAGTGGAGTTACTCCTCTAGGGTTTTTTTTTGTTTTCGTGTTTGAGTGAGGAGTTTTTATCGTATTTGCCGAGCCCATAAGTGCGAGTTTGGGTCACGGGGGTCTCAGCAAGGTTGCAGGAAGAGCCCCCTAGCCTCCACACGGAGCAAAAGGTCCGTCAGGGGTTCCCCTGACTTTTTGTACGACCCTCACGCTTCCTTTTTGCTCGGAAGGAGGGGTGGAATGTGCCAGGCTACCCTCGGTGGGCACGAGCATTGGCACTTCCAGTGTGCTATTATCGGGTAGGTCCGAGTGGAGGCCCGTGCCCCGTTCGCTAGGGGATGGCTAGCGGTCCAGAGACGCACTCCAAGAGTACTAGGGGGTTTCTCTAGTGGGTGCCAAGGCCGTTCACTAGGCCTCGGTGGCTCGGTGCCTCCCTACGGTGGGATCCCATTTGATGACCTCCCTGCCAGTCTCGAACACGACTTGGGACACCCTGAGCGACTGTTCGCTCGAGCCTCAGCCATTCGTAGGCTCGCCCAAAGTCGTCCCTGACTCTGTTGCCCTAGGGCGGCTATCGAAACCTCAGGGGGGCCAGCCTTCAAACCCCTAGACCGTAACGGGCTCGATGCCCTTTGTCGTATTCGTAACGATACTTCTAGCGTGGGCTTAGGTTGTTTGTCTTTGTCTTGGGTGTAGGAGGAGCCCTCGAGCCTCCACCCGGAGTGAGAGGGCAGTCAGGGGTCCCCTGGCTTTTTTGTTCGACCCTCACATATCCTTTTCGTTCGTACAGAGGGGTTGTTTGCCAAGCCCATTCGGGTGCGAGCCTAGGCCGCTAGGTCTCGGCAAAGTTGCAGGAAGAGCCCCCTAGCCTCTGCACAGAGTAAGAGGGCCGTTGGGAGTTCCCCTGGCTTCTTTGTACGCCCCTCGCGCGTGAGGGTTTGTTTGCCGAGGCCCCTTTGGGCGCGAGCCTGGGTCATAGGGTCTCGATAAGGTTGCAGGAAGAGCCTCCTAGCCTCTGCACGGGGCAAGAGGTCTGTTGGGGGTTCCCCTAGCTTTTTTGTACAGCCCTCATGCTTTCTTTTTACTCAGAAGGAGGGGTGGAATGTGCTAGGCTACCCTCGGTGGGCACGAGCGTTGGCACTTCCAGTGAGCTGTTATCAGGTAAGTCTAAGTGGAGGCCCGTGCCCCGTTCGCTAGGGGACGGCTAGCGGTCCAGAGACGCACTCCAAAAGTACCGGAGGGTTTCTCTAGTGGGTGCCGAGGGCTGTTCGCTGGGCATTAGTGGCTCGGTGCCTCCCTACGGTGGGATCCCATTCGAAGACCTCCTTGCCGGTCTTGGACACAACTTTAGGGTGTCCCAAGCGTTTCGCTTGCTTGGGCCTCAGCCCCGTATAGGCTCACCCACGGTTGTCCCTAACTCTGTTGTCCTAGGGTGGCTGTCGAAACCCCTAGGGGCCCAACCTTTGAACCCCTGGACTATAACAGGCTCGGAGCCCGGTTTCTTCATCTGAAAGGAATAGGGTGGGGGAATATCTTCCCCATCGGCTCAGCAACGGGTGGCGTGCCTTTTGAGGTGGTTTCCTAGGGAGGCGAAACGATGCTTGCTGCCATAGTGGCCGAGCGTGACGTGGCGGATGGGATGTAACTGTTCCCATAATTAATGAGAAAGAAGTGGGCGCGTGGGCGGTAAAATCAGATCGTGGATAACCATGCCGGATCAAGGGGAAACTTCCCCGATTTCATCGCCTATCCGTTTCGCCTTCACCCTGCATAAATACTCAAAGAGTCTTACCCCTCCTCACCTTACCTTGCCTGTGTTAGCTCTGCCTCCATCGAGCCATCGCTAGAGCAGCGGGTGCCAGGAAGAAGAAGGGAGAAGAGCGAGCCAGGGAGAAAGCGAGAAAGAGCGAGAGAGTGTGTGAGAGAGAGAAAACTCATCACCGCATCTGATCCCTCCACCGCACTCATGGTTGGCGACATCGTTGTCATCGAGGCGGACCCCTGGGATCCTTCTGATGTTATTGTGGAGACGCTTGAGTCGCTCATCGACGGCGGACTCCTTCGTCCGGTGATAGACCCCAATAGGCCAGAGTGGATCGCTCCGTACAGCGAGCCAGAGCTGAGGCCTCACGATGGCTACGTCATGAGCTTCGTCTCCTTTCACGAGCGCGGCCTCGGCGTCCAGGCGGATCGGTTCATGCAGGCGCTCCCACACTACTATGGCGTGGAGCTCCACAACTTCAACCCCAACTCCATCACACAGGTGGCCATCTTTATTGCCGTCTATGAGGGGTACTTAGGGATTGCTCCCCATTGGGAGTTGTGGCTCCATCTCTTCTGGGCGGGGCACACCACTAAGCCGATGGGCATGTCGGGCACGAGGAAAGCGATGAGGGCCCGGTGGCTGCACTCTCCAAGTGCACCAGGACCGCCAGCACCTCTATATCCCAGCCTAGCTCGCGTCATCCAATCACCGATGGTACACGAGCTGGTTCTACCTTCGCAACGACGACAAAGGACTTCCCCCCTACACTACGTCCCGAGGGATGACCAGCCCAAGCTGTAGCCGCTTCTAGAGGGGCTGGAGAGGCTATAGGGCCATGGCCTTACCGCGGCTATGGTCGTGGCTGCCTTCCACTGCTAGAGGGTGCTGCCGCTAATGGCTCGGCGACGGCGGCTGTTCGAGATGAGGCTGGGTGAGCCCATTGAGGGCATCCAGATGTCCTCCTCTGCCCCTTTCGATGAGGAAATTCTTCGTCGGGTGGGGGAGATGGTAGAGGCAAAGCTGAGGGGCGGCAACTTGACCCCCATCGTGATGCGACCGTCGCAGGGGTTCCTCTCGTTGGTGAGTTGTGCGCCACTGTAGCCCCCGAGTCTCCCCCATTTCTTCTTACTTCTTATTTCCTTATGCGCGTTCGCCATTCCTGCAGGGGATGAGGGACGTGCGCTCCTCTCTGCCGCCCGTTCCTGAGGACGCGAGGCGGTGGGCGATCAACCAGGCACACGCCGATGTGCAGAAAAAACGGAAAGACGCCAAGGCAGTGAAGCGCATGAAGAAGATCCTCGTGCGCGAGGAGCTAGACAAGCGCCGCCATCAATAAAGGAAGGATGGTCTCCCATTGGAGGAATCCCCATCGCCATCGCTGTTGATGGAGGCCTCGGACGGGGATGACAAGGGCGAGGTGGGGCGAGGTTCCTTGGACCATCTCCCTGACGTAGTGGAGGTGGTGCCCGGGGCATTGGCAAGCAGCCCGGCACTCTTGGGAGGAGGAGGAGGAGTGGACCCGGGGTCGACAATTGCCCGCTCCGGGGCCGAGGCTGACACGCCCGAGGTGTGGGCGTTGGGCAAACGCGCCATCAGCCCGGTGGGCTCAGCGGCGGTGGTGGAACAAGTGGCGGTGGAGGCAACGCAACTGCCCCCATAGAGGACCGAGGGGGCACCGGGGTCCATTGAGGACCAACCGGCGCTGATGGACACGGAGGCGATGCCTCTGTCGCCGCCACCGCCTTTGCGGATGAGGGTTGCCGTGGCGAAGCGGTTGCCACCCCGCTCAAGGTAGGTGTATTTTTGGTGGGATCGCAGTGACTTTCGTTCGTTCTTTTGTCTTGTACTGACCTTGTGATCGTCTTGTCCTTAGCCGGAAGTGGCCTACGGAGGTGCCTACCTTGGCGCCCCTTAAAGCGCTCAAGGTTAACCCCAGCTCCACCGCCCACTGGGTGGCAGAGGCGCAAGTCACCCTGCATCGTGGCGCGGCGTCAGCGAGGGCCGACCCGAAGGAGCCAGCCACTCTAGGAGGGGCTGTCGAGGTGGCCTCGACATAGGAAGGGGAGGTAGCGCCTCCGCCCTACAATGGCGAGGCTCGTGGGTCGGATGCGGCCGAGGTTCCCTTGGCCGCCGAGACCACCAGGACCGAGGTCCCCGGGGTTTCACAGGCCGGGGTGACGGAGACTACGGCGTCTGGGACCATCAAGGCTGTTGCAGCGAGCACCGAGGCCCTCATAACCATCGAGGCTGCAATGGTGGAGGCCAGAGCCCCCGAGACCACCGAGGCCATGATGGCGGAGGCCAGAGCCCCTAGGACCACCGAGGCCACGATGGCGGAGGCCGGAGCCCCTAGGACCACCGAGGCCACGATGGCGGAGGCCAGAGCCCCCAGGACCACCGAGGCCACGATGGCGGAGGCCGGAGCCCCTGGGACCACCGAGGCCATGATGGTAGAGGCCGGAGCCCCTGGGACTACCGACGCTGATGTGATCATGGTGGGGCTACCAGCCTAGGAAGTGGAGATGAAGGCGGTGGAGGCCTTGGCGGCACCCTTGGTTGAAGGCCCGCGCGCCGTTGTGGGAGAGTGCCCAGTGAAAGGTCCTAATATGGCTAGAGGAGGGGGGGTGAATAGCCTATTTAAAAATCTACAAATCAACTAGAGCAATTTGATTAGTATGACAAATAGCGTAATGCAAACTTGCTCTAGCTCTACAAGGGTTGCAAGCCACCTATCCAACAATTCTAGTTGCAATGAATACTTAGGCACACAAACTTGCTATGTAATTACTCACTAAGAGCTCTCAACCTTGCTACTCTAAAGAGCTCAACTAGATGAATGTAAATAATAAAGCAAGCTCTCAATTCTAATTACACTAAAGAGCTTGTATCAACTAGTTTGCAAGAATGTAAATGAGTGAGTAGAGTGATTATACCGACGTGTAGGGGATGAACCAATCACAAGATGAATATATAGCCAATCACCGGGAGAATGCCAAAGAAGAGAGACAATCGATTTTCTCCCAAGGTTCACGTGCTTGCCAACACGCTACGTCCCTGTTGTGTCGACCAACACTTGGTGGTTCGGCGACTAAGAGGTGTTTCACAAACCTCGTCCACACGATTGGACACCGCAAGAACCGACCCACAAGTGAGGTAACTCAATGACATGAGCAATTTACTAGAGTTACCTTTCGGCACTCCGCCGGGGAAGGTACAACTCCCCTTACAATCACCGGAGACGGCCACGAACAATCACCAACTCGTGCCGATCCTCCACCGCTGCTCCAACCGTCTAGGTGGTGGCAACCACCAAGAGAAACAAGCGAAATCCACAGCGCAACACGAATACCAAGTGCCTCTAGATGCAATCACTCAAGCAATGCACTTGGATTCTCTCCCAATCTCACAATGATGATGGATCAATGATGGAGATGAGTGGGAGGGCTTTAGCTAAGCTCACAAGGATGCTATGTCAATGAAAATGTGCAAGAAGTATCCCTTGAGCCGGCCATGGGGCTATAAATAGAGCCCCCATCAAATAGAGCCGTTGTACCCCTTCACTGGGCAAAACACGCTCTGACTAGACGCTCCGGTCATACCGACCGGACGCTGGCCCTCAGCGTCCGGTCACCCGATGGACGCCACGCGTCACCAGCTTCAAACGCTGTTCGTCAGATTTCAACGGCTACTAAAGTTGACCGGACGCTCCGGTCAAAACTGACTGGATGCTGAAGCCCCAGCGTCCGGTCGTTTCCAGTAAGCTCCCCGAGGCATATTTTTTTGACCGGACGCGTCCGGTCCACCTTGACCGGACGCAGACTAGCGTCCGGTGCTCAACCCTAGCGACTGTGCCGTCTGACACCTCGACCGGACGCAGCCCTTCAGCGTCCGGTCGCTGAGTGACCCAGCGTCCGGTCAGTAGACCGACGCCAGCATCATTTCGACCAACTCCATTTCAACTCTAACTACTTCACCCTTACTCAAATGTGCCAACCACCAAGAATTTTGCATCCGACGCAATAGAAAATAGACATTTCATTTTCCCAAAAGCGCCGAATCCCGCCTCGCAAGCTCGGTGGGAGGGAGAGAGGGACCCAAACCCATCTCAACCCTGCAAACACCTTACGCACATGTGTTAGCCTTTTTTTCACAAATATTTTCAAGGGTGTTAGCACTCCACTAGATCCTAAATGCATATGCAATGAGTTAGAGCATCTAGTGGCACTTTGATAACCGCATTCCGATACGAGTTTCACTCCTCTTAATAGTACGGCTATCTATCCTAAATGTGATCACACTCACTAAGTGTCTTGATCACTAAAACAAAATGGCTCCTACATTTTATACCTTTGCCTTGAGCCTTTTGTTTTTCTCTTTCTTCTTTTCCAAGTTCAAGCATTTGATCATCACCATGCTATCACCATTGTCATGATCTTCGTCATTGCTTCATCACTTGGAGTGGTGCTACCTATCTCATAATCATTTTGATAAACTAGGTTAGCACTTAGGGTTTCATCAATTAACCAAAACCAAACTAGAGCTTTCACCCAGGAGGTGGAAGTTCTTCTGATCTCCTTCGACGATACTTCCTGGGCGTAGGAGATGGCCGGCGCCGAGGTGGCCGATGTCATGGACCAGCCAGCTCCAACCCCGGGCGAGAGAAGCTCAGCCCTTGTGCGGGTGCAACCCGAGCCCCGTGGGTGGAACCACCCACGTGTCCTGTGGCAAAGCCAGGACAATCCTAAGGCAGAGCCTCTATTTGCTCTCGAGGACGTGGCCGAGGGCGGTCGCTGGGACACGTTCGAGCAGTACCGCCAGCTAGTGGAGTAGTCTCTACGGACGGCGCTGTCCGTGGTGGCCAACGATTTGCCCGGAGTTGCCTAGGTTCGTGCTTTCTTTTCCCATGTGGTGGTCTTTTTCTGAGCTTTCTTTGTAGGGATTGACCCCTGTTCTGTTTCCCCTAGGAGCTCGAGACCCGATCTCTTGGGAAGTCGGTCTTCCTCCACCGGGAGAGGGATGTCTGGGACTAGCTTCAGCTGCAGAAGGGCCTTCTTGTCGGTGCCAATGAGCTCCTGTCGGCGCGGAGTGTAGAGGTGGAGGACCTCCGCCTTTGTTGTGCCAACGCGAAGGTCGAGGCGGCCACAGCCCAGGAGTAGCTCACCCCTCTGGCGACGCGGGTCAAGGAGTTGGAGGAGGAGCTCACTCGCATGGCCAGTGATCGGGATGCCTTCAGGGCTCGAGCCGTAGAAGCTACGGCCTCGGCCATGGCTCTTGCTAGGCAGCTAGGGGTGGAATAGAACGCGCATCAGCTGACAAAAGGTGCTTTGGATGAGGCCCTTGCAGTAGCTGAGGCCTCACGAACCGAGGCTATGGTTTGGAGGGGGACGACCGAGGGTGAGTCCTGGTCCCCTCATTTTATTTTTTTCCTTATGTTCGTTCCCTAACTTCCTTGTGTGACATAGAGCTGGGGAGTGAAGCTTCCAGGGTGGCCGAGGCTTCTCAGGTCGAGACCCAGCGCCTGAAGGAGAAGGCCAAGGCTTCCCGGGCCGAGGCCCTGCGCTGGAAGGAGAAAGCCGAGGCCTATCAGGTCGAGACCCGACGCTGGGAGCAGAAGGCCAAGGGTGAGTTCCGTAGGCTTTCGCCCCTAATTTAGGTTGTTTTTTTCCCTCGCTCAACCTCATTCCGTTTTCCATAGTGCAGAGTCATAGGCGGAGGTTACTCGGGCAGCCGAGGCTTCCAGCGCGGTGTAGACGATGCTCGAGACTGAGATCGGGGAGCATGAGGCGCTGAAGAGTGCTGCCCATGGCACCTGCGATGCCCTGGCGGTCGAGGAGGTTCAGTCAGGCAGCTCCCTTAGGAGCCGTCTAACTGCACTGAGCGGTCAAGTGCGTGAGCGGCTCCAAAGAGCGCTGCACACGGGCGTCAAGCGCGCACTGGCCGTCATCGCCTCGCACTACGTTGGTGTCGACCTTCAAGCCATTAGCGATGGCTACGTCTTGCCCGATGATGATGATGAGGCCAACGAGGTGGTGACGAAACTATTAGAGACACCCGCCGGGTGTGGTCTCCCTACACCTGATGGGTGTTGGCGCCATTGCTGGGGAGCCCAAGCCTAGCGTAGTAACGCCGCAGCATGGAGCAATCCTCGAGGGCGTGCTTGACCGGGCCTTGGTGGTAAGGGCAGGGTTTCTTAAGCATGTCATCAAAAGGTCTAGGGCCCCTGGGGCCTCGGGGATTCTTGCGTTCTGCGTCCACGACCATATCAGCCTCGAGGACAGCCCGCTTCCCCTGGTGATCCTTCTTCTTCCTTTTGGGGAGGTAGGGAACCAAGGCCTCAGGGGCCTCATCCCTTCGCTTCCCCTTGGCGTCATCCATGGGGAAGATGGCCCCTATAGCATCCTCGCCTAAGGCGAAATTGGTGGCGATGTCGAGGAGCACGGTGGCCGAACACGGCACGTTCTGGCCTAGTTCTCGGACCAAGTCTCGGCAGGTGGTGCCAGAGAGAAAAGCCTGGACGATCTCTGAGTCACCGACGTTGGGCAACTCGGTGCATTGTTTTGAGAAGTGCCGGATGAAGTCTCGGAGAGACTCGTCTGGTTTCTGGCGACAACTCTTAAGGTCCTAGGAGTTTCCAGGGCGCACGTATGTGCCCTGGAAATTCTTGACGAAGATCCGAACCAAGTCGCGCCAGTCATGGATCTGAGAGGGAGGAAGGTGCTTGAGCTAGGCTTACACTGAGTCTAATAAGAGCAAGGGAAGGTTGCGGATGATGAGCCGGTCATCGTCGGCGCCACCTAGCTGACAAGCCAGGCGGTAATCGGTAAGCCAGAGCTCGGGGTTGGTCTCACCGCTATACTTGGTGAGGTTGGCTGGCTAGCGAAACCAGGCTAGAAACTGAGCATTACGGATGGCTCTACTGAAGACTCGAGGGCCAGGTGGTTTAGGAGAAGGACTGCGGTCTTCCTCACTATCATATCGGCCGCCTCGATGCGGATGGTAGCCTCAAGCAGGCCCCTCCCCGTCGTGGCACCATCGCCGGCCGATCACCTCATGGTCGCCCTAGGCCTCACGTCGGTTGTCGAGGTAGTCGTGGACCGGGGTACCCTGTTGATGGTCGGTGCCTGAGCAGGCTCAGGACGAACCGAGGCCTCACTATCCTGTCGATGCGGTGTTGAGGGGAGGTCCAAGACGACACCGCGCCACCTGGAGGCGGAACTCTTGGCCTGTTGCACCGCGGTGGTCTCGAGGAGATCCTAGAGCTCACCGCGAACCCATCATCCTTCCGTGGTGGAGGGCTCGGGCATCACGCGCACTAGCATTGCCGTAGCCGCGACATTCTAGCTAGCATGATTGAAGATTGGGGGACGATCATCCCCTTCGTCGTCGTTGATGCGATGGTGCACGTCGTGAGCCCGTCGCTGGGCTCCTCTGCCGTCACCGTAGCCTTGCTGCTCCTGCTCGAGATTGCTTTGGAGCTGTTGCAGAAGGAGTTGATCTTGCTCGACCTTGGCCTAAAGCTCGCGGAGTTGTTCTAGGTCCAGGAGCCGGAATTGTCCGAGGGCAAGGCTCTCGTTCCATGCTGCGGGTGGGACAATGCGTGAAGGCATAGCATCGCACGTTCCCTGATGAAGCGGAGTGCGGTTGTCTGCCCCCTCGTCCTCGTCGCCTGTGCTTGGCATCCCAAGTCTGACGTGGAAGCACTCACAAGTGGGATCGTAAGTACCTTCATCGTCAGAATTGGAGTAGCCAAAGCAATAGTCGCTTGCGGCCAAGAAGCAACGCATGGTTTCATGGTCATGGAGGTCAGAGAAATCCGCTCTGGCCCATGCCTCGTCCTCCTCCGAGGAGTCGACGTGGGTGTGGGTCGACGTGGCGGTGTCGAAGTTGAAAGTGAAGCGCTGGCAACGCTCCGAGAGATCCACGTGAGCGGAAGCGTAGGCGTAAGCATAAGATGCGGCGGCATTTCTCAACCCAAAGGGGTATGGAGATAGTGCCGTCGCCGGGCTCTGCTCTGCCGGAGTTGGCTCCTCAGGGAGTGGTGGAGCGGAGCTTGATGTTGGGGCGTCGCCGGGCACCACCGGTGTTTTTCCCTTGTCCATGCTCAGGCTAGACAGATTCCCAACCAGGGACCCTGCGCCAACAGCTGGTCATGGGATGCCGGCGGAGAGCAGCGAGTCACCCTAGGGTTGCGTGGCATCGGGGTGATCCTGCTCGCGTCGTGCCTGGCGAGCGCGGCGAGAACGGCCGCCCGGGCGCCGCCTATGCCTGGGCCGCCGGTGCGTGACGTCGTCGTCGGTAGGCGGGGCTCGGGGTGTGAGAAGTACCATGTCGTACTCGTGCCCTAGAGACATGAACTCCAGGCTCCCAAACCAAACCACCGTGCCAAGACGCAGTGGTCGTACGGGGTTTGCCATCCAAAACTTGTTGGGATGATAAAATTAACACGTAGAGAGCGCCTACCTGGCGCGCCAACTGTCGGTGTTTTGGACCGAGGGTCCTCAACAAACTAGTGAATTTGTCCTATGTGTTCCCGATTCTAGATGGTGATACAAAGAGACACAAGGTTTATACTGGTTTGGGCAATTCGAGCCCTATGTCCAGTCTGGAAGATTGATCTTGTATTCCTTGCACCGAAGTGCTTGTAGTAGGAGGTTACAAGCTAGGTGAGAGAGGGAGTCAGTCCCAGATCTCGGCGGGGAGTGATGCGGGCTGCTTGAGACGTTGCTCTCAAACGGCAAGGAAGTGCGAGTGTTACAGAGTGTTTCCCCTTGTGAGAACCTGTCTCCCCCAAAATAGCCCAAGTCCTTTTCTTTTATAGTTTGAAGGGAGGACAAGGGCAGTACATGTGCTAACTATACGGCGTCGTGCGAACAGAGGCGGCGTGTCCAAGCCCTGTAGCCTGTTCCTGTGGCGGCGTAGTCGTCGGAGTGGTCCGTCCTTAGAGCACTGGGGCGGCGTGCTGGTCACATCCGATCCTGTGCGTCAAGAGAGCTCTAGAGCTGCCTTGGAGCAGGTGCGGCGGTCAGCGTGCGGGTCGCTGTAGATTGACTGTGCACGAGGCCGAGGCTCGGTCGGTGCCGAGGCCACACCGCAGTGGGGGGTCTCGGTAGACACGAATCCCGAGATAGCCGAGACCCTGGTGCAGAGTGCCGAGGCCCGGAGAGAGCGGTTGATCTGGTGTGCTGGTTCGGAGGCGATGATGACCCGGGCCAGGCTGCCCATGTCGTGTTGTTTTCGAGGCGGGGATCACGGGGCACAGTATAGTGCGGGCGTTGATCGTGGGCACAGCGTTAGAATACAGTGGTCGGTAATCCCTGCCATGCCCTGTCTCAGCCGGTATGGTGCTGATGCAGCCTCATGTCCCGTCGGCCACTCCGTGGTGTCGAGTCGTCGTCCGACTAAGATTACGGGAGTGGTTGACGTATTAATGGGACATGACATGCTGTCGGGAAGACCGGTCGAGGCGGGGGCGACAGGCTATGGACAAGCCGGCCTCGAGCGATACAGAGAATAAGGCCTCGCGCGAGACGGAGATTAGGCTCCTTGCCGAGGCCTTCCGTGAGAGGCCTCGTACGAGGCGGAGATCGCGTCAGGACACCGAGACCTCCTGTGAGAGACCTGAGGCGAGGCGGAGATCCGGGTGGGCTTGGACGGGGCTGGTGATGAACCCATAGCTTACCCTCTAACTTTGTCGTTGATGGGATTTAAGTGTCCCTTTTGATGTACGCTCGGAGTACCCCGTTTTATGATACCCGACAGAACTAAACACGCGCTTGCTGAAAGTTTATCCGAGCCTACACACAGAGACAGCATACCTGCATATTTATGAAGTTGGTTTAGCTCGGGGAGTGCTAGCGTCTGCCCATCGGACAATAACCCCCGGTCGATACTTTTTCCACCCACAGTAACAACGCTCCCGCCCACCGTAACCCACGCGGCAAGTAGCGTGCGCGTGCAGACGGCGTAGGATGTCCCATCGCGTAAAGCCCACTCATCCACGTCGCATGCAATGGTTTTTTTTCAATTTTTTTGTCTACTACAGTAAAAAAAATAAAGTATGTTTGACACATGCATGGAGTACTAAATGTAGATGAAAAAAACTAATTATACAGTTATCGGTAAAATCGCGAGACGAATCTTTTAAGCTTAAGTAGTCCATGAAAAGCCTTAAGTGCTATAGTAACCCACATATGCTAATGACTGATTACTTAGTATCATTAGATTCGTCTCGCAGTTTTCTAATGGGTTCTGTAATTTATTTTTTTATTAGCATTCAAAAACCCTTCCCGACATCCTTTCGACACATCCGATGTGACACCTAAAATTTTTTACCTCCCTAACTAAACACACCCTAAAAGGTCGCCGTGTCAAAGGTTGCCGCGCCACACGACGTGACACGTCAGTGCCGCGCCAGATCCATGACGCGGTAGCCCCCGTCATGTCACCTATCAGCGTCCGGGTTGTCGCCACGTCATCTCTCTTGTCGCGCCACCATGTATAACGCGGTATCGATGTTTCGCCGCGTCAGGAAAATAGACGTAGTCAAAAGTGTCAGATTTGAAAAAGAAAATTTAAACATAGATTTAAAATTAGTTTAAAAAATATTAAAAATAAAAAAAATCCCTGTACAAACAAGAACCTTCGCGTGGCGGGCGAGGAGCCCACATGTCATGTCACGGGAGTGTTAGGTCGAGCGGGGGCCCGCCCGGGCCGGGGAGCGCCCGCCGGCATCGCGATCGCCGCCGAGTCACCACACAACAAACAGAGCAGGGGAGCCCATTTCGAGGCCCTGGCGTTGGGTGTGTCATCCACTCCTCTCTCCTCTCTCCTCTCTCGTCTCGTCTCGTTCTCGTTCTCGTTCTCGTCACTCCTCGTCCGTCGCGGAGCAGAGCGAGCAGCTGGCAGCGGACCTCCAGGGAGCGCGCCGCGGACGGAGGCCAGCGAAGATGCCCGGGCTCACGGCGCCGTCCGACTACGCGGAGGAGCCGCCGCGTCACCCGGACCTCAAGATCAACGCCAAGGTCAGCGCTACGCCCCTCTCTCCCCGCGACCCACCCCCTTGAGGTTCGAGAGTGATTGGGTGGGTGCCTTCTGGCCTGTGGTGTCGCCAATCGCGCGGATTCGTTCGCGGCTTTGGCTTGGCCCGGCCCGGTCCAGGCCGGCCGGATGCGTGCGAGGCCTTTTACGGCGCCGGCGCGTTGGCCGATCAGGCCGCCGCCGACCCGCCGTTGGTGCTGTGCAGCAGCGGGTAGCGCTCCGCTGCCCGTATGCGTCAGGTACACGTGCTGTTACTACGCAATGATTAGCGAAGCGTAGTGAGCACTGACCACTGAGCACGAGCAGCGAGCAGGGTTTTTTCTAGTCTCTGTCGTGTGAAATTAGGCCCCAGTTTCTATGCCTTTCCGGCCGCAGTCCCACGGCACTTGGATGTTGTATAATTGTGTTCTCTGTACGCCGACAGAATGTTGCAGCGTATCGGTTGTCGAGTGTCTAGATTATCAAGAGCTTTGTCTGAATGAGTTTTTATTTTAGTAGGAGTTATTCCTGAACTATCCAGTAAGATACAGAAATGGGAGTAATCTCGGAGCATCATGCTGTTTGCAGGAGCCATTCAATGCTGAGCCTCACCGATTGGCACTAGTTGCATCTTACATCACCCCAGTGGATTTCTTCTACAAGAGGAATCATGGACCCATCCCTAAAGTCGAGGACCTCTCAAGGTTTCTTAGCACAAACTGTGAATTTCCATTTATCATTGTGATCTGTTACAGTTTACCAAACACTGACAGTTTATATGAATGTATTGACAGATACACTGTTTCCATTTCTGGTCTCATCAACAAGTCTATTCAGCTATCCATGGGTGACATTTGGTAATGTTTTAATGCTTTTTTCCTAGTGTCTAATAATGTGACATGATTGGTCTTTGCTCTTGAGTAAAGAATTGACATAAAACTTTGCATTCAGGGCTCTTCCAAAGTACAATGTCACGGCAACTTTACAGGTTTCATATATATATGCTTGCCCAACTAATCATTCTGCGATGCCTATGTGTTAGTATGGCTAATAACCTAAGTGTATAACAATATGATCCTGACATTTACAGTGTGCGGGAAACAGGAGGACTGCGATGAGTAATGTACGAAAAGTGAGAGGTGTTGGGTGGGACATATCTGCTCTTGGAACTGGTAAGATATGAGTTCAGAACTTAAGTGGTGCCTTTCATTTTGATGTTGTAGAAATGAAACCCATCGGTGGTATGCTCGTTTTAATGCTCAAGTGGGGTGCACGTGCGAAATCTTATGAGTTTTAGACTAGAAATAAGTCCTTGCTGTTTCTGATTACTTTGTGAGTATCAAACTAGCAGTTCATAACATATGGTTTCTCCTACAGTCCAAGGCGTGAGTGTGTGGTGTTGTATGGGGTTTCTTTCCCCCTTTTTATTCTTCTTAATATAATGATACGCAGAACGCAGTTCTCCTGTGTGTTCGAGAAAAAGAAAAAGAAAAAGTTAATAACATATGGGCTGGGTATAATGATCACTTGAAATTGAGGGATTTCCGAGAACTGTTTGCGTTTTACTATCCCTAGAACTGTATCTTTCACTTCCCTTCCGGACTCCTAATTTGTAGTCGCGAACAGACAACCTTTCCTTTTCACATTCCATGTTTTTTTTCTACTGGTTAATGACAGTATCATACAGAAAATACTGAAAAATTCCGTGTTCTGATTGTGCTCATCAAAATATGCTTGTAGATACTACTATACTAGCACATGCATTTGCTTGTTGACTAAAATGATTCCTAGTAGTAGTATCTACTATCTACTGATGTTTTGTATTATTCCAGCAACATGGGGAGGTGCCAAACTATCTGATGTCCTTGAGCTAGTTGGAATACCAAAACTCAGTTCAGTCACATCTCTAGGAGGGAAGCACGTGGAATTTGTTAGCGTTGACAAGTGTAAAGTGAGTGTGTTGATCCTTATTTCCTGGCAGACACTTTTTTGGCAAAGCCTCCTCGCTAATCTCATATTGTTTATGTGTCAGGAGGAAAAAGGTGGTCCTTATACGGCATCTATTCCATTAAAGCAGGCAACTGATCCTGATGCTGATGTATTACTTGCATACGAAATGAATGGAGAGGTGGACAAAAAATAACTTTTCTTTGTATATTTGAAATTCAATTTTACGTAGTCTCGATATGATGTTTAAGTTATTCTTCAAAAAGTAGTTTCTTTATTAATGCCTTTGTGCCATTCCGCTATTTGTTTCCTTTTCAGTTTTCTTTAATCTGGATGTCTTTTAAATTTTCTTGTTATAAACTACCATGTGTAGGTACTCAATCGGGACCATGGATACCCACTCCGGGTTGTTGTACCTGGCGTTATTGGTGCACGCTCTGTAAAATGGTTGGACAGTATCAACATAAAAGAGGAGGAATGCCAGGTTTTCTGAAACTATGAGTGCAATGCCTTCTCGTCTTTATTTTCTATGTTCAAAACTGACTGCTATTCTCAACCAGGGCTTTTTTATGCAAAAAGATTACAAAATGTTTCCACCAACCGTTGACTGGGACAATATTAATTGGTCAACTAGAAGGCCACAGATGGATTTCCCTGTGCAAGTATGCTGCATCATTGATTCTTCATTGCTCATATGTGGTGCTAGGTTTCTCAAGAACTTATGTTCACTTACTTTGATCATGTAGTCTGCTATCTGTACAC
Organism: Miscanthus floridulus; assembly: GCF_019320115.1. NCBI lineage: Eukaryota > Viridiplantae > Streptophyta > Magnoliopsida > Poales > Poaceae > Miscanthus > Miscanthus floridulus. Next base: position 90,838,457 of record NC_089587.1, on the reverse strand, counting down.
TGGAAGATGTAGATGTTATCAAGGAAGGAAAGGTCAGTCTGTTTCCATAACAATGCATACTCTGAGACTGAATCCTGTGTAAGTATCATGGGCAAATTTCAAATAAATCTTCTTCACACACCGCTATGCTTACTCGCTGCAGGCTAGGATTGCTGGATATGCACTTTCAGGTGGTGGCCGTGGCATTGAGAGAGTGGATATATCTGTTGATGGGGGTAAAACCTGGGTTGAGGCTCGTAGATATCAGAAAGAAAATGTGGCGTATGTATCAGATGGACCTCAAAGTGATAAGTGGGCTTGGGTTCTCTTTGAGGCTACAGTAGACATACCAGCAAATGCTGAGATCGTAGCTAAGGCGGTAAGTGAAATCCATCTCGTCCCACTGTTTCACCCAACTTAAAACAGTTTATGAGAATGCACCTTGTGAACTACAGGTGGACTCAGCTGCAAATGTTCAGCCTGAAAAGGTCGAAGACATATGGAATCTGAGAGGAATCCTCAACACATCTTGGCATCGGATCAAAATACAGAACTCTTCAGGAAGATCTAAGCTGTGAAATTAAGTACGCTGCTGACAACTTGGAGCAAGCATGGCGATGGCGGTGACTCTTGCGAGTCTTAACATTATACCAAAATATTGGTCCCGTTCGCTTGTCTTATAATCCGTACTTTTCAGTTTGTTTTTTCAGTCGGAATAGTGTTTTTCTCTCGCAATAAATCAGCTGGAATAATATTTCAGTTTGTTTTTTCAGCGAAGTGAACGGGCCATTAATAAGTCACTTCAACTTTCTGTGTTTCTAGCGTCAGGCTGTGCCACGAGTGTTGGAGCTTTGTTCTATGGGATTTGAGCTCACTTGATTTCTATGTAATGTCAGCTGCTGCTGTTTTTTCGGTCACTGGATAACTGCTGTTATGGGTTGGTCTGATGTCTAGAAATTACAATTGCATTTGCGTTGAAAATTATGCAGCATAGAACACTTCTTTGGGCAAATGGCAACTCCGGGAAGAGAGGCGCACTTCATGTCGCAGCTAAGAAATACTAGTAAAAGATAAAAAGACGTGAACATAAATATCATCCCTTCCAAGCCGTGGAAATGGAAGAACCAATTTCAGTATGATACAGTTAGCGGTAACATTCTTCCTAGTATTTACTACAACAGTCCCATACACAAAAGGAATGCAGCTGCCGTGGGACGTGGGCATCAATTATCAGTGATCTAGATCGAAGGAAAACAACAAAGCATTGATTTGCCAAATTGCTGACAAGCAATGGATTAGCTATAGCTATACTACTGATGTTGCTAAATGCCGTCCCATTTGTAACTTCTAAAAGTGCTTCCAGCTACCTCATCGTGACCGGTGTTACTGCCCTGCAAAAGCAATGGGAAAAACATCTGGAAATTAGAACCAAGGCTAAATGAATCTGCCGAGGACCCCATGTACAGCAAACACATATGTACTTACATCAGTTGCCATTTAGTCCTTGGTTGAGAACAAGTCCTTCAGCATTTTGTCCAAAGAATCCTTAGCTAATGGAGACTTCTTCACTTCTTTCTGCCCTGATGATTCTACAGAATCCTTGACAGGTGCGGCACCGTTCTGAAGCTGCAGCAATAACAGCAGTCTAGCCTGATCAGATATCTAATCCTAGAACACTAAATATCTTCATTGCCGTTCACTAGTTCAGGTAAACAATTGAAATGACAACCAACATCTAGCTTCAAGTTCAGCAAGATTAGATTAACATCCACGAAAGAGTGTCACACCTCTGCATTAGCAGCACCTGGAAGCTCTGATGTGTCTCCATTTTGGTTCAACTGACATTCTGCAGCGCTAGAATGCCGCGCGGATTCCTACAGAGCAGCTCGGTCGGACGCGTGTGAAGATCAGAAAACGATGGAGACAATGACGAGAACATGTTGTATGGGCTGAGCATCAAATCGCCGTGTCAGCACCTCACCCTCACCTGATCCTTGGCGACATCCTGCTGCCACTCCGGCTGGAACTTCTGCAGCAGCAAGGTGAGCAGCTTCTGCAGCTCGGGAGGCACCTCCTCGGGGAAGAGCTTGGGGATGTCGTCCTTGGCGACGTTCTCGTTGACGCACCGCCTGATCAGTATCCTCAGGCACACCAGCAGCTGCAGCAGGGAGATGCCGAAGAAGCAGAGTCGGGAACTGAACAGTCTGAACCTGCACTGCAACGCCCGCGACGCGAGCGATGGCGCAGGGAGGAAACAAGGAAGACAAAGGGTGGGGAAGGGCAGGGGGTGCTGACCGGGTCGAGCTCGGCGTCGGAGGCGAGCTGGAGGGCGTCGCGGGCGACGGTGCGGTCGGCGGCGTCGAGGCCCGTGCGGCGCGTGCGCCAGAGCGCCTGCAGGATGTACTCGACCGACTCCTTGGACCCCGCGCGCGCCAGCAGTGGGAGGTGCACGTGCCCCCACAGCGCCGCCGACGCGCCGCGCTCCCGCTCCATCTCCGGGGTTCTGTTCTGCCCTACCGCCGTCGACGGGGACGCGCGGTGGACCGGTGGTGGACTGCTGGAAGTGGAAGGTGGAGACGGAGAAACAGCCCAAAAGATGAGCAAGTTAGCCCAATTACAGGAGACGTTGTCTTCTTAGTTGTTGAGGCCCACGTTAGTTTTTACGAAGGCTGGAACAACAAAAGGAATTCCCCAACAAAATCATTCAGGGCCCGCTTAGAGAAGGTTGGCTGCCTGAACTAATAATTAACTAAACCCAGTCGAAATCGTTTAAATTACTCCGTGTCTCAGAAAATAACTGATGTTTTAGTTTTATCATAAACCAAACTATCCAAACTTGTTATAAACTATCTAAAGTTTTTAGTTTTGTTCAAAGTCAAACTATGTCTTAAACTAAGACTTCATACCCACTTTCCTATTTTAAATGTTTTTGAAACATGTAAAAGAAAACCTTAGACCATGTTTGGTTTGATAAGGATTAAGGGCATTGACCGAACAAGTCCAGAGACATGCATTTTGATCATTTTTATTCTGGAAAAGTGGATCACATGCACCTTGATAACAGTGAATGGTGCTGAGTAAGAAAATACTATACTCCTACCCCAGATCCCAAATTACGTCAACTCAGATCATTTTATCAGCAATATTCACACGATAAGCCATGGCCATATTGTACCAATACCCTATGCTATCATTTCAGTATCCTATAACAAACTATTGATCACCTTTTAGTAAAAACATAAACTTGTATGATCATAATGTTGGCCAACATCTTTTGTAAATACTTACACTTTTGATCTGACTGCTCTTTGTTTCAAAATAGTCGGCACTTTACGTTAGCAGAAACCCACTTTCCTATTTTAGTCTTAGGAAAACTTGCGAGGTAAATGTTCTGGAAACGTGTAAAATTGGTCGGTTTGGTGAGGATTCGAGGGGATGGACCGATCAAGTTCAAGAACTCACTCTCTCCGTCCCAAAATATCTGTCGTTCTCGTTTCTCGAGAAATAACTTTGATAAAATATATATTAAAAAAATATTAATATTTATGATACATAATTGGTATTATTGAAAAGATCTTTAAATCTAGTTTTTTTTAATAAATTTATTTGGAGATACAAATATTACACGTATTTTTTACAAATCGAGTCAAACTTACGTCACGGAAATCAAGTGACAGAGAATTAGAGGGAGTATGCATTTTGATAATTTTTATTCTGGAAAAGTGGATCACACGTTGATAACAGTGAATGTTGCCGAGTACAGTAAGAAATACAATACTCCTACGTCAGATCCCAAATTACATCAACTCGATCATTTTTGTCGGTCTATCACAGTATCACACACGGTGAGCCGGATCCAGCATATCCGGTCCACGTGAAGCACATGCCGACGAGGGGGCCCTGCGAATAGTGAAAATAATAATGTGTCCCTTTTTATATTAGGTTAAAACCGGTAAAAAATGAAATCAGGTTGGTTACCGTGAGATTGACCAATCACAAGTAGGTTAAAACCGGTAAAAAAAAACACCCATTTCGCGCGGCAAATAGTGCCCAGGACCACAGTCAATTGACAGAGACAGGCTGATACCGATAGTTTACTACCCGTACTACTACATCGATCCGACCATCCGGGACACACTGCTAGCTGGCGGCCTGCAAAGCCCAAAAGGCCGTCGTCAGTGCAGGAGAATGCCGCAACCTGAGTACTTTTGGAGTTGATGCCCTCCGTGCAACAAGCACAGACACACTAATGTTGTTGTTAACGTCCATAAACTTTTAAAATACATTTTTCACTCCCTAATGTTGTTCAAGTGCGTGTCACTTAGAATCCATAACGGCTCCGGAGCTAGCTTTTGGCCTAGTGGCAGGTGTCACTTAAATCCATAACGGTTCAGGAGCTAGCGTTCGGCCTACATGGCGCCGGTGGCGTGGCGCTGACTATGCCATTGTGCATTCCTCATTTCTAGCTCCACGCGGGCACATAGTCAGCGCCACGTAGACACACCTTATCGTAAGCCTAATAAAAGCCCGTCGTCAGTGCAGGAAAATGCCACAGCCGGAAAAAATTGTATGCACGCGTGACGTAGATAAGCCGTCGTGCAGCGCCCTGCACTCATCACAACCGTCCAAATTAGATGCAGATCCAACTCGCATGCGTGATGAGGCCCTGTTCGCTTTGTTGAAAAAATAAACCGAAACACTATTCTAATTTGTTGTGAAAGAAAAACAAAGCTCCGACTAAAAAAACTCGCTGAAAACTACGGATTACAGGAGAAGTGAACAGGGTCAAAAACGCCAGGCGGTGCGCTGTGGAGGAGCATCCCAGTGTCCATCAGGTTGCATCAACAACGATGTGCTGCACGGGAAGCACTTTTTGGAGTTGATGCCCTCCGTGCAACACGCGCTAACTATTTTAAGTTTTTTAAGGCTCGTTTAGTTTCACTGTATAAAGTTTTAGGCAGATGTCACATGAGGTATTCGAATATTAATAAAAAAAACAAATTATAGAATCCGTCAGTAAACCGCGAGACGAATTTATTAACTCTAATTAATCTGTCATTAACACATATGTACTGTAGTACTTTATTGTCAAATTATAAACTAATTAGGCTTAAAAGATTCGTCTCGTAAAGTAGTCGTAATCTGTGTAATTAGTTATTGTTTTAGTCTATATTTAATACTCCATGTATATGTTCAGACATTCGATAGGATATAAAGTAAACTTTTAGAAGAGAAACTAAATAAGTCCTTAGTTAACTCCCGGCGCCAGTAGCCTCATGCATTTTTAAGCGACCGCTGGAGCCGTCGCCGGCGGCGGGGTGCTCGTGTAGGTGTTGCGGCTGTTTCCATGGCGTGGGTGTCAGGAGGCGCGGTGGCGGCGATGGCGGTCGCTCTGGTGTTGGCCACGTTGCTGGGGACAGCAAGTGCGTCCCCGGCGGAAGGGATCCAGCCGCTGTCCAAGATCGCCGTCCACATGGCCACCGTCGAAATGCAGCCGTTGGCGTACGTGCGGGCGACGCCGTCGCTGCTCGGCGAGCAGGTGCATACCCGTATCCCCTATGTACACCACGCCGGCAGGCGGCATCTCAAACTTTTTGAATCTCATGGGGCATGCACATCGTGTACATCCTTCGTTCGTTCTGGGAAGTATTTGAAAACGTCAGACATGGGAGAAGACACTAAATGGGTGACGGTGAAGTTCGGCCGGAGAAACCCCTCCATCGACGACTGGATCGCCGTCTTCTCTCCAGCTGATTTCAAGTAAGTTTCATTCAGACGTATACAAGATTACAAGTTTAGTACTCGTACTAGATTGTAACCCATGAAAATCGCTCTTATATATATTGTGGTATATGTATATGCAGCTCGTTAGCTACGTGTCCTAACCCTTGGCCAGCAGAACCGCCGTATCTCTGCACATCACCCATCAAGGTCGTCACTAGCTAATTTGCAAACGTATCGATGTGTGTAGAACCACCGAACCTAGCAAATCTGTAGATCTTTCTTTCACTGAAAACATTATGTGTTGCTGCATGGGTGCCGTGCAATATCAATACGCCAACTACCCGGCAAACTACATCTCCTGGGGCAAGGGCAATGTTCGGCTGCAGCTCATCAACCAGCGCTCCGACTTCGCCTTCGCTCTCTTCACCGGCGGCCTCGACAACGTACGTGATGAGACCTCTGCTAATTAACTGGCAATCAAGGCCGTCTACACGTCTAACCGTTGCATCCATCGATCCATCCATGCCTGCATATATGCACCGGTCGCGGTGTCGTCGAAGCCGATCTCGTTCAAGAACCCCAAGGCGCCGGTGTTCCCGCGCCTCGCGCAGGGCACGTCCCACGACGAGATGACGGTGACGTGGACCAGCGGCTACGACATCAGCGAGGCCTACCCGTTCGTGGAGTGGGGCGCCTTGGTCGCCGGCAGCGTCGGCGGCGGCGGCGCCCAGCAGCTTGCGCGCGCGCCCGCCGGGACGCTCACCTTCAGCCGCGGCAGCATGCGCGGCGAGCCGGCGCGCACCGTCGGGTGGAGGGATCCCGGGTTCATCCACACAGCCTTCCTCAGGGACCTCTGGCCCAACAAGGAGTGAGTACACTGTCATTGCACTTGATTGCATTGCAGACTGCAGTGTTGTGATTAGCGAGAGGATGCAGTTGTCAACTTTAAGCTTTATCACAAGGTGTCATCGACGTCGACGCTTTATTTCTCGAGGAATGTGTCACAAGTTGTCAGTTGTCAGCTTTAAGCACGTGCACGTGTACGCTGTTTGAATTTTTAGGTCTCACTCTCTTGGACATTGTGCTTCAGGTACTACTACAGGATCGGGCACGAGCTCCGCGACGGGTCCGTGGTGTGGGGCAAACGAGCCTACTCGTTCCGCGCGCCGCCGTCGCCGGGGCAGAACTCGCTGCAGCGCGTCATCGTCTTCGGTGACATGGGAAAGACGGAGCGAGACGGGTCGAACGAGTACGCGGCGTACCAGCCGGGGTCACTGAACACGACGGACACGCTGGTCAGTGACCTAGACAACTACGACATCGTGTTCCACATCGGCGGCATGCCCTACGCCAACGGCTACATCTCGCAGTGGGACCAGTTCACGGCGCAGGTGGCGCCCATCACGGCGGCGTTCTGGGACGTCCCGGACTCCGGCAGCGAGTGTGGCATGCCGGCCGAGACCTACTACTACTACCCCGCCAAGAACAGGTTACAGGGCAAACTTCTGGTACAAGGTGGACTACGGCATGTTCCGCTTCTGCGTCGCCGACTCGGAGCACGACTGGCGGGTGGGCACGCCGCAGTACAAGTTCATCGAGCACTGCCTCTCCACGGTGGACCGGAAGCACCAGCCGTGGCTCATCTTCGCGACGCACCGCGTGCTGGGAAACTCCTCCAACGCCTGGTACGCCGGCGAAGGGTCCTTCGAGGAGCCCGAGGGCCGCGAGAACCTGCAGAAGCTCTGGCAGAAGTACCGCGTCGACATCGCCTTCTTCGGCCACGTCCATAACTACGAGAGGACTTACCCTATGTACAGGTAGTAACCTATAAAGTGTTCGGCTGGCTGCTTAATAAGCAAAAGTACTGTTTTGACCGAATTAATACGAGAGAAAAATACTATTCTGATTGAAAGACACTGTTCATGTAAACAGTGCCCGCGTGAGTGGGCTGGCCAGCCAGCCGAACACGCTCCTACTAACCCAGGAAATTCTGCAACAATTCTCGGTAATTAATCCTAACTTTACCCTGCAACAACGAACGATCGAGCAGAGCCAGTGCATGACCAGCGAGAAGAGCCACTACTCCGGGACGATGAACGGCACCATCTTCGTGGTGGCCGGCGGCGGCGGCTGCCACCTGTCGGACTACACGACGGCGATCCCCAAGTGGAGCATCTTCCGTGACAAGGACTATGGGTTTGTGAAGCTCACAGCGTTCAACCACTCGTCGCTGCTGTTCGCGTACAAGAAGAGCAGCGACAGCTAGGAACAGTGTTTTTCTCTCACACCAAACCAGTCAGCAGTAAATAATCCACGATACGATATGGCCTCCCGAACAGGCCGAAGGTCTACGACTCCTTCACCATCGACAGGGACTACCGCGACGTGCTCAGATGCGTGCACGACAGCTGCTTCCCCACCACGCTCGCCACCTAATTAAGCCACTGTTAAGACACCGGTTGTGGCTTTGGTCCAAATAAAACGTGTTACTTAGTAGAGAGTAAAACTCCCCAGGGGTTTTCAAAGTTTGCTTGGAGTGTCATCTAGTAGGTCTAAAATTTCAAAATGCATTTTTAGCTCCTTAGAGTTGTAACGAGTCTCATCCAGGTCCTAGTAGGTGTTTACACGACCCGCTATCCAAAATGGCATGGATCATATGGGACCCACATGTCAGCGGTGAGGCTCAACCGTAGAAAAACTATATTTTTTCATACAATCTCAGATAATGACGATTTTATATGAAAATCGTAGCTCTTGTTGAGATTTACAACTTTCTAGTTTTGAGTGATTTCATTTGAGATCGTTAAAATGATAAAAAAAAACATAAGATTTCAGCAGCATATTAATCGCGTACCAGGGCTTCTCGTCTTAGAAAAAAATATATCTTTCTTACACGTCGAATAAATATACTTGGTATATGAAAATTTGGTAGGCTTAACTATAATGATAAAACCATAGCTCACGTTGTACCGCACGTGGCCTACTATCAAGGTCATCAGCCACGTTGCACTGTCCACCGTCGGATTTAATTACAAAACAAACCGGCGGTATGGATTATTCGTGGACCACTTAAAAAAAGTTTTAGACCTAGAAAGTAAATTTACAGTTGGTGGACCTAACCAACATAGGCTAACAAGTTGGTTGATGGACTGGCCATACATTTTACTCTAAAATTTAATTTACCTTTCTTGATTGGAAAATCAGATTTTTTTTATTTTCTTGAAATTTTTAAACCGGATAAACCTGTCTAAAGAGCAATTCCGACTGATTTCAAAAGCTAGAGGAGGTTAAACATATATATGGTTTGCCGATCGGAGATGTAAATTGAACATGGACAGAAGTTTTAGGGAGCTAAGGACTGTTTCTTTGGGCATATGTTTGCTCGATGAACATGGCTCAGCAGCCCACAGATATGCCTTCTGCTTGGGCCGGAACGGACATCACCGCAACATGTAATGGGTACTCGTAGTACATTGATGGTCCCGGTCCACTGTACGTGTCCTCTTTGTTCATCGGAATTCCTTGTTCTTTTTTTTTTTTTGAAACCACGCCTCTCATGCCTTTAATTGACAGAGAGCTCCGCGAGCTCGCGAGCAACCAAGTTTTGTACAAAGATAGGGACCAGGTACTCCCAGACCTCCGACATCCCTACATCCCAACTCATGCCTAAAGCGGCTATCTTGTGCGCAGACGAGTTACAAAGACAAGCAGCCTGTTCGGGAGGCCGTATCGTATCGTGGATTATTTACTGCTGGCTGGTTTGGTGTGAGAGAAAAATACTGTTCCCGGCTGGAAATTTACGATCGTTTACGAGCAAGCAAACAGGCTGAACATATAAACATTCAAAAGATAAAAAGTGATCTCTAATCACTCTACGAATATCCTGAAAGATAACACCAGCTGGCGCCTGATCCATCTCATCTATGAGCACACCATTTCGATGTAGGGGGGAATCAGTCTCTACCTGCACTTTTGAAATGCCAACGGACGCAGCAATGTCGATTGCCGTCCAGCAGGCAGTGGCTTCGGCCATCAGAGCATCAAGCATGTCCGGCACTTTCCCTGTGCCTGCCAGAACCGCATCTCCAGCTGCATCACGCACCACAAAGCCCCAGGCACCCATCTTCGTTGTATGATTAAAAGCTGCATCTACATTTATCTTCAGAAGATTCTGCGGTGGCGGTGTCCAGCGCTGCCTCATTAGAACTGCAGTCCCTGCATACAGCTTGGTCTTTCTGCTTCCCTCAGTTTGTTATTTGCCGAACTGCATATTGTTGGTTCTTTAGGATCGACTATGAGTAGATCAGTGGGTATTTTGACTTTCAATAGGTATGAAACCGTTCTAGAACACATGGATCCAGAGAGAGAGAGAGAGAGAGGAGAAAGGGAGAGGTACAGACCGTCGGGCTTGGTGGACGAGCTCGAGGAGTCCATGGCGTCGGTGTCAGTGGCGGTGTAGAGGTGGCGGAGTCCCGGCGGGGTGGAGCTACGGCGGTCTGGTGGTGCTTCTCGCCGCTGGCAGTGCCACCCTCTGGATCGAATTAGGGTTAGGACAGTGGGGCTGTGGCGGCGGTGAACCTCGTACCCAGAGCCGTTTGCCCCACCTCCTCTTTATAGGCACTGTGCGACGAGGGCCCACTAGCCACTAGATGGCTGGACGTCCCCGATCAGGACGCGGTCAAGGGGTCCGTCTCGACCGTTGGGTCAAGACGGATGAGATCAATTCTAACATTCTTCCCCTTGATCTCAACTCATACTTTAACTTTAAACTTTGACTTTAATCCCTTTCACTTTTATTTGTTCCATCACGAATTAGTGCATAGAGCATGCTTCATCGTCACGGTCAATCGCCGATAGACTTAACAGCTACAATACACGTCTCTGTTCTGAAACAGATTCTTTAACTTTGGGCCCTTTATTGTCCGGAAATCATAGGCTATACCATAAACCCATGTCGACTGTGTGTTCTCCAAACACACTGGGTGGTAAGCCTTTTGTACGCGGATCCGCAAGCACTTGCTTGTTACTTTTATGTTCAATACTTTTAGTATGATTCCGGACTTTCTCCTTCACAACGTATAACTTTAACGTCAATGTGTTTGGCAGCACACTTGACCGTTGTTATAGGAGCGAACTACTTAAATGGTTATTGCTGTTGAATACCATTATCAATTCTGAGTGTAAGTTCTTTTAACCATTTCGCCTGTCCTTAAGCCTCATAACAAGCTATACCATGGGTATGCATCTTTGATGACATCATAACTGTTTTTTTGGAGCTTTTCCACAATAAAACTCCAACTGCGAGTGTTAGCTACTATGTGGGTTTCACTAAACATCTCGCCAAAATTTAATATTTGTACCCACAACTATTTGAGAGTACTTATTCTTTCTTACTCACCATGAGGCCTATAAATCTTTGCACAATTGCAAAACATTCTCAACTCTATTCTAGTGATCTATATCTGGACTAGACTTCTGCCAAAAACATCCCGGATACATAAACTGTGTCAAGATAAGTTCTTGCTTATAAGCATTCAGTAAGCTTCCAACAGCTGAAGCATATAGGACGTCCATTTGATCGATCTCACATTTATTCTTGGAACACTGAAAGTTCCGAAAACTATTACCCTGGACTATAGGAATAGGTGCAGGTTTATTCACATATATACTTTATTTCTTTAGAATCTTCTCTAAGTATACACTTGAGATAGTCCTAATACCCCTTTTCCTTTTATCTCGGTAAGTTCCAATTCCTGGAACGAATGATGCTTTACCAAGACCATTCTCATTGAAACTTGAGGACAAGAACTGCTTCTTCTCCAACAGTAGATTAACACCACTACTAGCGAGTAAGGTGCTACCCACATGCAGGATTAGAAAAATAAATTTCCCATGTTTAAACTTTGCATAAATACAATTGTCCTCTACATTCCCTTTAAACCCAAACTTTCTTATTGTACTGTCAAACTTCAAGAACCACTATCTTGAAGCTTACTTTAATCCATAAATGGATTTCTTTAGGCAACATCCCTTTACGTTCTTTTCTTTCCACGACAAAACCTTTTGAGTTATGCCATGTAAACTTTTCCATACAAATTCCTGTTGAGGAATGTCTCTTTACATCCTTCTGATGTAACTGTAAATCATAATGTGCCACTAATACCATTATGATTCTAAAAGAATCCTTGCATGCTTATTATAATCTATTCCTTCTCTTTATGTAAATCATTTCACCACAAGTGACGCTTTATAGCTTTCCATATTCCCTTTCGATATCTTTCTATATTTCCTTTGGAGTCACCTTTGTCTTGTAGACCCATTATAGCCTACTGTTTTGGCTCCATTAGGAATTTCTTCTAAGTCCCAAACATCGTTGGTATTTATTGATTTCATTTCATGTTCCTTTGCTTCTTGCCATTTAGACGAGTGAATGCCTATCATGGCTTCTTCAAATGAGGTGGAATCACTCTCTATTTGAATTTCTTTCTTAACTTTTACTTCTTAGTCACCATAAATATCTGATTTTCTTATTCTTTAAGACCTTCTAGGGCCTCGTGGCACTTCTTTCATATGGGGCTATTGTTACTCTTCATTGCCAAAAGGCAATTGTTCTATAGCCTCCTGTATCACAAGATCCATGTTTACTTATTCATCCTCTTTAAGAGCTAACATCTGGTGTTGTATATGTCATACAACATCAGCATGTATAAAGCAATTTGTTGCTCTAAAAACACTGTAGTGGATATGTAATCCCACTTCTATTCAAGCCTTAGGTATCTACATACCATGCTCCCCCAGATTACTCCATCTTCTATAAAGATGGTGTATCTTCAAATTTCTTATTTTGGGTTTAATCTGTCAAAAAACTCATACGGCGCGTTTAGCACCGCCTTGATAACTCTAAACTCGTCCAGTATGAATACTAGCCGACTATGCTATCTTCCCATCGGAACTATAAAAAGTCTAGGAATTTAGCTATTTCTTTACTTTAGGGGTATCGTTATTATGACCGTCTTACTCCCTCAACGATCACATTCATCTTTTATAGATCACTTTTACCTTCAATGCATAGTATGCATTGCATTATCTGAAGTATGGGGAAGTATCTTTCTTAATCTTACATTTCTCCCCCTCGAAATGTGGTATGAACTTTTCTATCACAATTTTGAAACATTCAGAACTCTTGTGAATGAGGAAACTTTGATTACTTACTTCATCCATATGATTACATCATGCAAACAAAATTCGTATGGGAGTACATTTTCCTCATTACACTTCAAAACTCAACATAGTCTATTATTATCAATACTTCTGCAAGTCACACTTGCATATCATTCTTATCTCTTGGTTCACATGCAACTTTTTTTTGTTCTCAAACTCATTGAGTACTTATGACCATGACACAATCAGAGTGTACGGTAAATAATAGAATAGCATAAGAGCTATCCCAAACTTCTCTCCATGTGTGGGATATTTCTTTAGAGCATATGAATCATCACATCCTCCTCCTGCCATGCGGGATAAGTACTATGCCAAACTCTCCCGCCATGCAGGATTGGTTAACATATGTACCATGCCAACTTTACCCCGTCATGCGGGTATTTTCTCAAACTTTTCCCGCCATGCGAGATAGTTCTCTTGAACAGACATAATTGCCAGGATTGGCTCATGTTCAATCATCAAATTTAGAAATAAATCTGAATATTCTTAAACACACATGTGTAATCCAATGTTAGTCAAATTAAACATGTATATGACTTTTACAACTCTCATAAGTGAAACTAAAAATAAATTCTTCTTCACAGAGAGTACACAAAAGACATTTCTCAATGAAGACTCTCATTGATCTATCTCTTTTCTTGAATCAATTTTAGAATTCTTTTCTTTTAAAGCCATTCTTTAAAGAGAACACAATTTCTTAAACAATGGCATTCTTTCATACATAACTTGCCCTTAGGCATTTCATCATCTAAGTTATAAGTACCCAACTCATTTCTCTTACTGCCTTCAAGAATGAAAGCATGGAGGTCTTTTGTCTAAAAAAATATTCAACAATAATGCTTATTAAACTTTGAAATCTTTATGTTCTATTCTATATCACCGTTGGGCAGAAATAGAATAAAACATCATTTTTCTACATTAATTCCACATCACCGTTGGGTAAAAATAGAATTAACGTATAGAAGTTCAATAATCTTGAAAATATAGAACTGCTCCTCAAAATTAAATTCTCCTGTTGGTTCGAATTTAATTAGAAGACAATCAACTTCATTGCAGCGGAAACATGAAAATACATTTCTCTAGTTTAAGAGCATTCCTTGATCTTTATCTATTCTCTGAAAATTGGTCACTTTGATGCAAAATTCATCAGAGATTTAAACTTTAATCATAAAACTCATAGAATTATAATATTGTTATCATCAACGTTGTTCAGAAAATAACAATATTATAATTTATTTTAACTATCAACCGACTATTCCTCCAATTAAAATTTTTCAGCTGGTTCTAATTTTAACTGGAGGATAGACTTTTCATCATTTAATGAATAACTATAACTGCTCTTCAAATTAGAAGACAATAAACCTTTAACTTTGCAGCGGAAACTTGACAAAATTTCTTTTCCTATTTTTCAGAAGTATTTTTACTTTACTCATCTGTTCTCTAAACAAATTATCACGTTGGATCAAATTTGAGTAGAGATAAAATATTTAAACTTAACTTTATTCATTCAAAATAGCTTCTGAAAAAAAAATAATAAACTAAAAACATCTCCTTCTTATTCATTTGGCCCGGAGGCCTGCTTGGCCCGAAGGCCTGATCGCTTGTTCGGCCCAGTAGCCACTCGCGCAGCGTGCACCCGCACCCAGGCCGCAACCTGGGCCTAGGCTGGGAAAGTGGCATCCTGCCTGGGCCGCTTTCGACCCGACCGTGCTCAGCCGTCGATGGAGATCAGATGGCCATCCGCGCCCAGCGGAGGATCAAAAGGCACCAGCGGCCGCCGTTCCCCTGAAACCCTAGTTCAATCCTTCCCTCCCCTTCTCTCTCTCGCGCTGCATGCGGCAGCTATGGCAGCCGTGGTGGCCGTCGGCACCGGTGAGGGGTGGTGCTGCCCGAGCTTGTCTGGCTCCCCTTCCTTTCTCTCCACTGCGCCGCAGACAGTAGCTGCAGCAGCCGCCAATGAACCGTACGACGATGGCGGCCCAAACTCATGACGTAGGAGGAGATGGCGCCACCGTGGCGCCCCTTGCCAGTGCATGCGTGCGGCCTGAGCCACGCGTGGCACCGTCAAGCGGAACCGTGGTGGTGCCCTTTTGGGACCCCGAGCTCATACGCACGGCGCAGCGGAGCACCGGCGAGGTGGCGGCTTGGTACTTTCTCTTTGCTCTCGCGCACACAGACACTACGGCGACCCAAGGCAGCGACGACCACCCGAGGCGGCTGGAGCAGCAACGGCGTCCGCGCGTGGTGACTCGGCTTGATCCGCCGACGCGACGGTGGGCCTTCTTACCGCTCTATGGCGGTGGTGACGGGGTGGAAGAGACTCACGTAGGTCCCCTCCCCTCCATCCTTCCATTTCTTTCTTTTCTTTTAGGGTTAGGGTTTCGAGTCCTCTTTCTTGATCCTCGGTTAGAGTTAGGGTTCTAATTTGCTTTTCGAAATCGAGACCCCTTCTTTCCCCGTTTCTTCACCCGATTAGGGTTTAGGGTTCGATGAACCCTTTGTCTTTCTTTTCTTTCAATCCGAATCGGATCTAGCTCCGTTCTTTTCTTTTCTTTGCCCAGTGCCATGATCTACCCCGTCGCAAAATGGCTCTGATACCATTGTTGGTTCTTTAGGATCGACTAGGAGTAGATCAGTGGGTATTTTGACTTCCATTAGGTATGAAACCGTTCTAGAACACATGGATCCAGAGAGAGTGAGAGAGGAGAAAGGGAGAGGTACAGACCGTCGGGCTTGGTGGACGAGCTCGAGGAGTCCATGGCGTCGGTGTTAGTGGCGGTGTAGAGGTGGCGGAGTCCCGGCGGGGTGGAGCTATGGTGGTCCGGTGGTGCTTCCCTCCGCTGGCAGTGCCACCCTCTGGATTGGATTAGGGTTAGGACAGTGGGGCTATGGCGGTGGTGAACCTCGTACCCAGAGCCGTTTGCCCCACCTCCTCTTTATAGGCACTGTGCGATGGGGGCTCACTAGCCACTAGATGGCTGGACGTCCCCGATCAGGACGCGGTCAAGGGGTCCGTCTCGACCGTTGGGTCAAGACGGATGAGATCAATTCTAACACATATGTGATATTTGAGGTTGCTAGCATTTATTCACCCGCATTCACTGCATTGCGTGTACTCTACCATTTCTAGAGCAGGTTCAGCACCAGTATCACTACTGGAAACGCGTGCTTTGCCGAGGGCCTGAGGATTTGCCGAGGGCCAAATCTCGAGCACTTGGCAAAGACACTCTTTGCCGAGGGCCAGCCATAGGAGCCCTCGGCAAAGACAGGCCCTCGGCAAATCAAATCTTTGCCGAGGGCCGCGGCCCTCGGCAAAGATGCCCTCGGCAAATTAGGCCCGTTGGGTCACGGCGGCCATTTCCCATCAAGCTTTGCCGAGGGCCACCCGTTAGGCCCTTGGCAAAGGTTTTTTTTTCTGTGCAACCAGGTTATTCGGCAAATTTTTTAAGTCTTTGCCAAGGGCCCTAGACCAGGCCCTCGGCAAAGATTTTTTTAAAACCAGTTTTCGGCCAATTTTTTTTTATAAATCGCCTTTGCCGAGGGCCCGAGGCTAGGCCCTCGGCAAAGAAGCCCTTTGCCGAGGGCCAGGATAGGCCCTTGGCAAAGATTTTTTATTTTTTTTAAATTCTTTGCCGAGGGCCACGGGCTAGGCCCTCGGCAAATTTTTTTGGTTTTTAGCCCAGTTTTTTTGTGGTGCTACAATACATTGTTTTGAACTCAATTTTAAAATTTAGGCCAATTTTGATTTTGTTTTGTATATTTCCTTAATTTATTTCGATTCTTTAATTTTTTTTGAATATGTCAAATTTGAACTGCAGGTGCATGGAATATTGCAATGTAGTGTTTCAAAAAATGTTATTCATGTTAATTGGTGCATGTTGAGTCCCTATCCACGACCTCACATCAAATTTTCACGCATCTTGTTCGCGTAACATGACGACCGACTTGCCGGAAAAGTGTTTTAAAATTATATAAAATCCATTCGAAGTCCGAAAATCATGAAACTTGGCGAGATGTCATGTTATCGCATGTGTAGGCTGTGGTAAAAAATTGAGAAGGCTTCAAGCGAGTTGCGATGTCGGATGCCTGAAACCCAGACATCTCCACATGTGATCACAAAACTTGGCGAGATCACATATGGAGATGTCTGGATTTCAGGCATCCGACATCGCAACTCGCTCGAAGCCTTCTCAATTTTTTACCACAGCCTACACATGCGATAACATGACATCTCGCCAAGTTTCGTGATTTTTGGACTTCGTATGGATTTTATATAATTTTAAAACACTTTTCTGGCAAGTCGGTCGTCATGTTACGCGAACAAGATGCGTGAAAATTTGATACGATGTCATGGATAGGGACTCAACATGCACCAATTAACATGAATAATATTTTTTGAAACACTACATTGCAATATTCCATGCACCTGCAGTTCAAATTTGACATATTCGAAAAAAAATCAAAGAATCGAAATAAATTAAGGAAATATACAAAACAAAATCAAAATTGGCCTAAATTTTAAAATTGAGTTCAAAACAATGTATTGTAGCACCACAAAAAAACTGGACTAAAAAAACCAAAAAAAATTGCCGAGGGCCTGGCCCGTGGCGCTCGGCAAAGAATTTTTAAAAAAATATAAAATCTTTGTCGAGGGCCGTGGATCTGGGCCCTCGGCAAAGAATAAAAAAAAATCTTTGCCGAGGGCCGTGGATCTGAGCCCTCGGCAAAGCACCGAACCCTAAATCGGACCGCAGCCCAAATTCCCGATCGGAAATTGTGAAAAAAAACGCTCGACCATCTCCCTCCCCACACGCCCGCTCGCGACCGGCCCCCGTGCGTCCACCGTCGCCGCGCGCCCGCCGCCGCGTGCGCCGGCTGGCCCAAGCCCGGCCGCCCCGCGCGCCCCACCTTCGCGCGCGATTCCCGTGGCCCCGCGTCCGCCACGCCGCCGCACGACCGCCGCTGAGCGCAACGCGCCGTGCGCACACTGGCCGACCCGAGGCCGGCAGCACCGGTGCCAGCGCACCTCCACCACAACGCCACCAGCGCCCGCTGCGCGCTGCAGGCGAAGCCGAGACGCCAGCTACCCGCGCGTGCCCGCGCGCGCCCGCTGACGCGACTGCACGCGACGCGAGCCCGCTGGCGCTGCGGCTGCCGCGTGCTCGCTGCCGGCACGAGCGCACGCTGCCGCATTGCCGGCGCAGATGCGCGAGACTGCACGGCAACCGCCGGCCGCGCGCCGCCGCTGCGCCGCCTGGCACCACGCCGCGCCACACTCCCACGCTCGGTCGCCAGCTGGCCCCGGTGCCCCCCCAGCGTGCCCCGTCGCCCCACCATGCCCAGTGGCGGCCGAGGTCGTGCCCTACCTCCATTCCCCGTCTTCATCGAGCAAGGGGTGGTCGACCGCCCCGGCCGGCCCTCCAGTGGCTCCCCCTTGCCGGCCTTCCCGCCCCGACCCCAGCCCCCAGGCCGCCCCCGTTGCCGGCTGCTATTGGAGGGGAGGAGGCAGAGGGTGAAGTTGGAGGAAGAAGAGAAGGAGAAGAGGAGA
The DNA here is from genome assembly GCF_019320115.1 of Miscanthus floridulus. Taxonomy (NCBI): domain Eukaryota; kingdom Viridiplantae; phylum Streptophyta; class Magnoliopsida; order Poales; family Poaceae; genus Miscanthus; species Miscanthus floridulus. The sequence continues at coordinate 90,819,985 of NC_089587.1, read as the reverse complement.
AGGAGGAAGGGGAAGAAAAGGAGAAGAAGAGGAGAAGGAGGAAGGGGAAGAGAAGGAGAAGAAGGGGAAAAGGAGAGAAGAAAGGGAAGAGGGGGAGAGGAGTACTCCAACACCACTCGACCTCGCCGGAGAAGAAAGTGACCCCCGCACCGCGACGCCCGACTCCACCGCAACCCTAGGTAAAACTCTCGTTGTCGGCCTTCGTGCCGTATGTGGTTGTGTGGGCCTTCGTGCCGTAAGTTGATATGAGGGCCTTCGTGCCATTGTGGTTGTCGGCCTTCGTGCCGTTGTGAATGTTGACCATCGTGTCATTTTTTTGCAGGTTTTGGAAACCTCCCCGTGCAGGGGAGGTGCTGCCGAAATTTTGAACAAAAAATAACCTATTATCTTTTTATGCAGGAGAAGAGTACGTCGGAGGGGACCTAGAGGACCCCGATCGGCTTCGTCGATGTCACGGTTCTGCCTACACTGCGTCGCCTCGCCACTGCGTCGATTCGCCACTGCCCCGCTAGCCTTACTTCACCGACACCCTAGGTATAAATAACCTCTTTTTGCACATGTCTGTCGTAGCCCGCGCGTAACCCAGTTAGGCATCTCCCGTCCGAAAGAGATACGGTCGTAGGTATGCGGATCTTTGCGTATCTACGAGCGTATCTGTTTTGGATTATCCACATTTTTTGGACAGCCCGTGGATGCGTAGATGGGTTAGTTTCCATGGTCCGCTCCGGTCCGAGAAGGAGTTTCGGCAACACCTCCATGTTGTTCTCCGGATACACACTCTCCCTTGCAGGACGTGTATTGGGAGAACAGTGGGGAGGTGCTGCCGAAATTCTGTCTTGGAGAGGAGCGGAGCATGAAAACTGACCTCATCTACGCATCCGCAAGTGGAATTAGGACCTATCCTCACCTATTAGATAGTAGGAACACCGCGTAGATGCAATTGATGGTCACAATACTCTATGCTGTAAATGTTAAAGGATGGAGGACCGTCAATGGATGTACGTGGGCTGGAGAAGTGGGAGTGACTACGACTATGAATGGGTGAAGGGGACAGATGGTTTCTTGAAACATGCATTTGGCCCAGGGGCAGAAGGACATTCTCTAGTTTGGTGTCCCTGCAGCAAATGTGACAATAGGAGAAAAGTAGATGAGAAGACCATGGGTAGACATCTTGTGTTCAATGGTTATACGCCTGGCTACCAGCAGTGGATCTACCATGGTGAAGCAGATCGTATAAGAGCGGAGGTGGTGAGAGCACACCTCGAGGCTTTTGATGATGATGCCAGGTAGCAGACATCCTAGATGATGCCCACCAAGCTCACTTCACTGAACGACGTGAGAAGGAGGAGATGGAGGAATCCGCAAAGGACTTCTACAAAATGTTGGACTCGGCACAGAAACCCCTTCACGAGCGATTACTTCTAGGCAATGACGACGATGACAACATAGAACCTTCGGATAGTGTTGCCCATTTGGACAATTTTGACAGTGATGATGAGACCTATGATCCCAATCATGAAGATTATTCCTAATACATGTAATACTATGGTTTTTTAATTTATGTTTTGTTTATATATTTTGAATCTATTTCTAATATATGTACTAATTAGTCTTGTTCATTCTTTGTGATTGCAGGTGATTGGACAAAGATGGCGAGCAGACGTCCACGCCGTGACACGCCCTCGGTTTACGGGAGAGACCGCCCTCTCCTTCGAGGTGAGGGGTCGTCGTCCGGGGTAGCGTCCATAGGAGGTGACGAGAGGAGGACCAGGGGCAGCTGCCGTAGGAGGCAGCGGTCTCCTCCCTCGACACGTGACGAGGTGCTGGAGGAGGAGCACGTGATGGCCACGGCCTCGTCCTCGTCGAAGGATGAGAGGGGTCAGCAGATGGGCGAGGGAGATGAGGCGCTCGAGGGCGAGGGAGGCGAGGCGCTCGAGGGCGAGGGAGAGGGTACCGCTACCTGGACTCTCTACGAGCGAGGTCCCGCGAGCCTCCCTCCGGTTCTCCTTCCTCACAACCGTTTAGTGATTCGGCCTATGGCAAAGAGGTAAGTAACTATGGATGTTATCACAACTACTTCATAAGATATGTTGGAAATCTTAAGAGAAACTAATAAATTTTCTTAATCACTTGTGCAGGGCCTGGTTGGTTTTGTCGAGTACTCCAGCACGCACCCCCGCGAGCATCCTTGGTGTTTTGTGCAGAAAATGGTACCCCGACATTGTGCAACTGTCCGAAGAGCCGGTGGTGCGGGAGCCGGCCTCCAACTGGGACAGGTACGCGCTGGTCACAGATGACACTTACCGCAACAAGTAGGAGCGAGTATTGGCGGAGTTTTGGGTAAGTCTCTCTCGCACAACATTGCTTAATACATCGCATTCATTGGTTAAATCTTTTATCGAAATAATGAATGGATACATCGGTTTTGTATGCAGAAATATTTCAAGGCCGAAGAAGGACTTGAGGCCCAGGCGGATCGGGCAGCTGCCGCAGCTTGTAGGAAGTACATCACCGAGATGCATCACCATGGGCGTGTCTAGGCCCACATAGACTACTATAGGTCGGTACTTAGGCTGTCCCTCCCCAAGCCTCAAGCAAGTCGGATTACGCTAACCTGGGACCAGTACCTTGAGGTAGGCGAATAACATTCATAATGATTCGTTTTGAAATTAAGTAGGTTCAATTTCATCTTCTTATATGTCAAATACTCGATGACTTGTAGGTGATTCCCTGGTGGTGCTGATCGTATCTCGAGTGCTGGGCCATGATCGTGGACAAGTGGTTATCACAGGACTTTGTTGACACGCACGAGAGGCAGCGGGAACAGCGTCTGATGAGGTAAGGTCCAACTCACCATCAAGGCAGCCATAGCCTCCCCGGATACAAACAAGCATACGTAAGTGATTTCTTTCATTTATTTTGACGCTCAATTCTGTTTGATTTCTCACCATCTTCCCGTCTTTCTCGCAGGAGGCTGCACACCCAGGTGAGGAGGTCTCAGAGTTCTCTGCGTGGGCTATGTCCCACATGGGCAGGGCGTCGTCCTCTGTCTCCTTCGACCCGGCTGCCCCGCCCCAGGTGTACTCCGACCCGAACGTGTACACTAAAGTCCAAGAGTACATGTCAACGATAAGGCAGATCTATGGGGAAGATTACAATGTGCGCACTGAGCCCATTGATGCAGAGACGATCATGAGGCTCGGAGGAGGCAAGAAGCACGGGCGGCTGTGGATTGCAGACGGCGCCATCGACTCCACCACTGTTCCTTCCCTCGACGCTATCCGAGCACGGAGCACGAGCTCCAGCCAGCCCATACGTCCACGGCCTTCTCCAGCACTACAGCAGGTCCAAGCACTCCAGGTAATTCCTGTTTTACTCATCGTACGTAGATATTTACACACCTAAATTAGATTTGCATTACTGATACATTGGAGTGAAATATTGTAGGCCGAGCTGCAAGAAACAAAAAGACAAAGTCAAGAGCAGAACGTGGAGCTGACCGCACAGCTGCAGGCCCAGAAGGTCGCGTTCGAGGCCGCGCAGAAGCAGATGGCGGAGATGATGGTGATCATGCAAAGTCTTGGGCAAGCATCGGGTGTACCTGTGCAGTTTTCAGCTCCTCCACCTCCTACTCCTACAGCTACTCCTGTAAGTATGAAAGTTCACTTTTCGCTTGTGCTTTGCATGTATGTCGGCCTTCGTGCCGTTGTGGATATCGGCGTTCGTGCCGTTGTAGATTTCAACGTTTGTGCCATTGTTTCTTGTAGGTTTTGGAAACCTCCCCGTGCAGGGGAGGTGCTGCCGAAATTTTCAATTGAGTCTAATCTTTTTGTATTCCTACAATACTAGATGCAATCTCTAAGTTCCAAAACTATTTTCCTGGATTACTCACACATGCAATCTCTGCTCCTTTGTGCAGCTTCCGTCCGTGGGTTCCAATCAACCCGCTAGTGCGTCACCGGCTTCACCATCGTCTCATAGGCTAGCTTGATGATGACTCGTGCTAGGTGATGTGGTTGGACTTTAGCGTGATTTGTGATTTATGGTTGTGACTTGTGCTTGGATTTCATTAACTTGTCATAATAAACATGTGAATGATGATGAACATGTGACTTGTCGTTGTAATATATTGTAATTTATGGTTCACAATTATGGTTGTGATATATTGTGAGAAAATAAGTTCTGTGTGATATATATATGTATATATATGAAATGCTTGTGTCGATGGAATGCAAACAACAACAAAAACAATTAAATTTCTGCCTCTTTGCCGAGGGCAATGACCAAGGCCCTCGGCAAACAAGGATCCTTTGCCGAGGGCCCAAGCAATAGCCCTCGGCAAAGATTTTTTTGGAAAAAAATCCTGACAATTTCTTTGCCGAGGGCCAGGGAGCAGACCCTCGGCAAAGGGTTAAAAAAATTCAAAAAAACCATTTCTTTGCCAAGGGCCGGCCCTCGGCAAAGAATTTTTAAAAAATCCTGAAAATTTCTTTGCCGAGGGTCAGGGAGGAGGCCCTCGGCAAAGGGTTAATTTTTTTTTTCAAAAAAACCATTTCTTTGCCGAGGGCCGGCCCTCGGCAAAGAATTTTTAAAAAATCCTGAAAATTTCTTTGCCAAGGGCCAGGGAGGAGGCCCTCGGCAAAGGTTTTTTTTAAAAAAATAAAAAAATTATTTGCCGACTTTGCCGAGGGCCGGCCCTCGGCAAAGAAGTTTTAAAAAATCCTAAAAATTTCTTTGCCGAGGGCCAGGGAGGAGGCCCTCGGCAAAGGTTTTAAAAAAAAATAAAAAAATTTATTTGCCGAGGGTCGGCCCTCGGCAAACAAATTAAAAAAAAAACCATTTCTTTGCCGAGGGTGGGCCCTCGACAAAGAAACCGCCAACGGCGCCGGCGCCTGACGGCTTCTTTTCTTTGCCGAGGGCCGTCCTGGCCCTCGGCAAAGGCTTTGCCGAGTGCCCGATAAAGGGCCCTCGGCAAAGACCCCTTCGCCGTCTAAAAATTCCCCGAGGAGCCTTTGCCGAGGGCAGCCCTCGACAAAGCCTTTGCCGAGGGTTTTTGGGCCTTTGCCGGCCCTCGGCAAAGCATGCGCCTCCAGTAGTGTATGCAAGTCTTTTCCTCCAGTGAGATGATTTTTTTCTGCTAGCGTGTCATTGTGACACGTGTTTCATTAAGCAGAAGTAGAGTGTCAAATGTTACAACGTTCCTGAGTAATCCTAGGATTACTTAGGAAAGGCAGAACCCTGACTAGGGCTTGTAAATACGAGAAGGTTTAATTTACATGAAACACATTTTGCGACTGATTAGCTAGCGCCGAAGGCAATAGGCTGCACAGATGCCTGAAACTGCCATAACCCAGAGATTTGCTTCATCAATGATTGCTCCAAGGACCTCACCTGTGCTGCAGCCGGTGTTGTTGTTGAAAGTCCTTGAGTTTCTTTCTTTCCAAAAAGGTGCCAGCCGACTAGGAAGACAAGGGAGTCGAAACCACGTCTCAGATCCTTGCTTACTAATTTGCGCGAGCGCAGCCACCATGAGTCCATGACCAGAAGGAGTCGTCTGCAGTGATCACCGCCTGATCAAGTCCGAACACCCCCAACACCGTGAACCAAACCTGCTGACTTAAGGCACAGGAGAGCAAGATGTGGTCGATCTCTTCGACGCCAGTTGAGCATAGGATGCAGTTTGGCGTTTGCTGCAATCCATGACGGTGTCGACGAGCTGCAGTCCAGCACTTCCTGTGTAGTGCTAGCCAAAAGAAGTGCTTTACTTTTGCCGGAGCGGAAATCTTCCAGAGCTCCTTTGCCCCGAGCGGCCTGGAAGCACCAACGAATAGTGCATGGGAGGCCGAAGACGAAGAGTAGGACATGCTCGCCGACCATCTCCAACGTAGGACGACTGGAGAATTCACCGCTAGCTGCACATTCCGGACGATAATCATCCAAAGCCTCAGATAGTCAAGGAGGACTGAGTGAAAGGCCTTGCGATGTCCCAGACCTAGGTGTTCTCATTGATCGCATCGGCAACAGAACGTCCAAGGTGCCTACGTCCCACAGTGCGCAGCAGGCTTGGAGCGACGTCGCGTATGAAGCATCCATCCAGCATCCAGCGATCCAGCCAGAAAACTGAGGATCTGCCATCACCGAGCACGACGTCCATCGCTGCGTGGAAAGCAGACAGCACCACCTTGTTCCAACCGATGGTAGCGTCACCCATGGCCGATTGGACTGGAGTCTGCGATGCCACTCCCATCTCAGATGTAGGGCCACGCTGAAGCGTCGTAGATCGAGCAGACCAAGCCCACCTAGCTCCTTGGGGCGACATACGACCGGCCATGCCACCCTGCATTGCTCGCCGATGACATGGTCGCTGCCAGACCTGATGAGGACATCATTGGCTCAAATATGACCATGCCAACCACTTCTATACCAAAGGTGTAACCATTCTATATGAGGCTTATCATTGATGCATTTGATGAATTGGTGCTCCACCATCACCATATACATTGTTGCTGTGTTTCTGCCACCACGGATCCATATGATGCCGGATTTGGGAGTTTAAATACAATCTGGAAACTTGAAGTTGTCTTCTTTCCAACAGATCTGACCTTGCAGCAAAATTCGATCTGAGCACTCCACAATCATCTTAGAGTTTTCAGCATCTGCGGTATTAACAAGAGTTGTTAAATCTGAATTCGAAGGGGCTGTGTATAATAGCCTTATTGTTTGGGTTGTCGTAGTACCAAATAAAGCATTTAGGCCTCTGCAAAAAAAAAAAAAAGAAAAAGAAGAAAAAAAAAGAAAAAAAAAGACAAGAGAAGGAGAAGAAAGAAGGGGCTGAGTCTGTTGTTTTCTTCATGCTGTGCTAGTTGCTCTTTTTCAGTGACTACCTTTGTGCCTAGGCTCACGTCTCTAGCATGGTTTAGCCTAGAACCAGCACAGTACCGCCATTGAATGATTATTCAACTTGCTTTTGTGACTAACATGGTGCTAGTACTTCCTTGCTTTAGCCCACCTATAGCTCCACATATTTTGACTACAGCTTGACAGTTTGTTTTGTTGCTGCGGCACCGATACACTTCGCTCCATGCAGGATCTCCTTCATGACAGCAATGTCCTCATGCACCGGGGTTAAGAAGACGAGAAGCACGACATCTTGATGCTCTGATGGGTAGAGGGCTGAGAAACCCGTTCTGATCCGCATAGGAAATGAGGCCATTGAGCACCTCCATACGAGAACAAACAGCATAGGCGACAGGGGGCCGCCTTGCCGGAGACCTCGAGCATGGCAAATTCTGTTACCCGGTCTACCATTTAATAGGATCTTTGTGCTTGCCGTTGATAGTAAGGCTGACAACCAATCGCGCCACCGGCGACTGAATCCCATGAACTCCAGCAGCTCAAGAAGGAATGCCCAGGAGACGGTATCGAAGGCCTTTGCGATGTCAACTTTCAGTAGAATGGTCGACCGCTTGACTGCGTTTTGGAAGTTGAATTCGGACTGCAAAATAGTCCCAAATTGCGACGGTCGCCATGACTTCATACGGACTCCGATTGGGACGTTCTAGCACTTTTTGGAAAGCTTATCAAGTCTATTTTCCAACGGATCTGGACTCATGGCTATATCTTATCTGATGCTTCCACAGTCGTCATTTCAACGCCGGGACCTTTTCTGCCTTTGGTGTTGCGTCACCCTATTTTGGGCCGATGGTCCATGTATCAAGTTGGGGTCCATTAGGGATGCGTCCTAGGGTTGGAGAACGACCCCAACACCCCCCTGGTCGTTCCCCTAGGTATTAATAAGGATTAGAGCCGCCACAAACAGATTGGGTTTTGTTTTGTTGAAAGTTTAGCCATTGCTACTTCCTAGTAGACGCATGTGTCGACTAGACCATCCGTTCTACTCGATTCAGAACCCCAACTTTGTGATTTCAGATTGGTTCTTCATCTCCATATTTGCAATTGAGTTGCTTGTTCTACTTGTTCTTGCTTGTTCCTCGATTGCTTGCAGGAATTACCCTAGTGGTTTGGTTGATCGTGCTCCACAAGATCGCGACGGCTGTTGTAGGTGGTGTATCGGTTGCTAAGGCGCATCTTGGAAGGCTGTAGTCGGGCCATGAATGTCATCTCCATCCCCAAATCGAGTTATCCACCTTCTCTCATCGAAAGATCGAGATTCACCCTAGCGGGTTCATATCAGTTGGTAATCAGAGCAAGGTTTATCGGTGAGAGACTTCGAATCCTTCGCTGTTTTTAAATTTTTCCTATAGTCTAGAAAAGCCAAAAAAAAGTAGATTCGTTTACCCACAATCCTATAAACCCTTTGAGCCTTTGCTAGCGCTGCTTAGTTAGGGCTTGCTGAGTTTTTAGTTGCATCGGTTGTGTCGAGTTGCTGGTCTTAGTGTCTATTCCTTTAGAGTTTTGAGTTCTATCATGTTTTAGTCACCACGAGATCCACCTTCTCTCATCGAAAGATCGAGATTCACCCTAGCGGGTTCATTTCTGTCCTTGGAACCAAAGTGACGTGGTGGCCTAGCAGAGGACGTTAGGAATACTTGGATTTGGTCCCCAATCAACTTCATTAACCTTCCATGCTTTCCATATGCAATCAAGCCTTCCCTTGATCCATGTAAGTAATTCTGAAAATGAGAATGAACACATTTTATGGTGGAGCACCAATTCATCAAATGCATCAATGATAAGCCTCATATAGAATGGTTGCACCTTTGGTATAGAAGTGGTTGGCATGGTCATATTTGAGCCAATGATGTCCTCATCAAGACCAAAGAAAGGCACGACGTTGCTTGTCGATTTGTCCCACAGGCCACAGCCCAAGGCGATAAGCAGATGGCGATGGATATGTGTGTTGGAATGGCTGAAAGAGTGACCGCCGTGAGGGTTGCTCTTCCAGCCAAGTTGAGCAGGCTCCTCTTCCAGGCTAGAATCCTGCTCGCCACTGCATTAATTAGAGTCTGCTCGTCTGACCGCTTTAGCTTGTGAACCGACAGCGGTATGCACTACTAGAGAACAGACTTTAGAATGATGTCTCAATTTAGCATTAGCCTCGGCATTTTTTGTCCCCGGGACTAAAGGACCTTTAGTCCCGGTTGGTAATACCAATCGGGACTAAAGATTCCTTTACTCCCGGTTGGAGCCACCAACCGGGACTAAAAAGTCCTCCAACCTTTAGTCCCGGTTGGTAACACCAACCCGGACTAAAGGTATACCCTTTAGTCCTGGTTGGTAACACCAACCCGGACTAAAGGACCCTTTAGTCTCGGTTGGTAACACCAATCGGGACTAAAGGTCCCCCGATGGGTTAGTTCAAAAGGAAAGCATCCCATCCATTGTTAGATGTATTGTGTAGGTGGGGTGGTAAGCTCCGCGCGAGGCAGTGCATGAGGTCTTGGGTTCGAATCTCACGGAGCGCAGCGGTGGGAGACATTATTATTTTTTAAGCTGGGAGGATCTTTAGTCCCGGTTATAGCAAACCGGGACTAAAGGTCCCACCTTTAGTCTCGAATTCATAGTTCCGGTTGAGAAACCGGGACAAAAGCCCTTTCCTAATCGGGACAAAAGCCACGTTGTGTAGTAGTGATGCCTAAGTAACGGCATGGGAAGTCAGCCACTCGACATCCAAATAGCGACCAAAAAAATTCTGTTTGGTCAGGTGAGCACTAAATCGGTGTGGCAACACATTTGTCCATGTTTGTGAATAGTCCTGAAGCTTCACCAAAAATCCGTAGGATCTCCTTCATGACAGCAATGTCCTCATGCACCGGGGTTAAGAAGACGAGAAGCACGACATCTTGATGCTCTGATGGGTAGAGGGCTGAGAAACCCGTTCTGATCCGCATAGGAAATGAGGCCATTGAGCACCTCCATACGAGAACAAACAGCATAGGCGACAGGGGGCCGCCTTGCCGGAGACCTCGAGCATGGCAAATTCTGTTACCCGGTCTACCATTTAATAGGATCTTTGTGCTTGCCGTTGATAGTAAGGCTGACAACCAATCGCGCCACCGGCGACTGAATCCCATGAACTCTAGCAGCTCAAGAAGGAATGCCCAGGAGACGGTATCGAAGGCCTTTGCAATGTCAACTTTCAGTAGAATGGTCGACCGCTTGACTGAATGCAGAAGCCGGCAAGTGAGCTGGACTGTCCAAAAATTGTCGTGGATGCTGCGTCCACAAATGAAGGCAGCTCTGGTTGGGGCGCACCAGTGCATCGAGGCGCTTGGCTAGCCGATTGACAAGGCATTTTTCAACCATCTTAACAAAGCTATGGATGAGACTAATTGGTCTATGGTCCCTGATCTCCTCCGGATTGTCCTTCTTCCTCAGGAGTATCATGAAAGTCTCGTTCAGAAGATTAAAACTTCTGAAATCTCTGGACCAGAATGTTAGATACTGTGTGAATACACAGCAAGAGAAGGTGACATCGAAAAGGCCCCCTGTTGTGGTACTGTAGCCGCTATAGAGGCAGGCGCCGAACGGCTCACCTGCTGGACTGTAGCCACATGCAGGGGCATGCGCCAGAGTCAGCCCTGCTGGGTTATCTAGTTACTGTTACAGCATGAGAGCTGTACTAAGACTAGATGGATAGAGTTGTATATATAGTTTGCCACTGCAACTCAACAAAGAGAGATCGGTTTTGCCATCTCCTATACAGGGCTCCAGCTAACGCTGAAGCTTGTACTGTGTGTATGCTCTGTTCTCCCTCGTCTTCTACCTCTAGCCATAGTGTGTGTGGTTGGACAGCCTCTGTCGTGCTCGGCCATGGTCGGCAAGACTGGTGAGTGGTCGACTCACCTGAGCTGGTGATCCTATGGGCTAACAAGTGGTATCAGAGCCGTACAAACACCGTCGCTGGATTAACCGCTGGCGATGACGAACGGTTCAGAAATAGGCGACAGTAGTGGCACTGCTGTGGCTGCCCAACCATGATCTGAGATCGTTGTTCGTACGATGCGGGAGGTTAGCGGCACCAGTTGGCCGACACTGACTCGCACTAACTATGGAGGGTGGTCGGTGCCCATGAAGGTCAAGCTCAGAGCCCGATGGCTCTGAAATACTGTTGACAAGGGCACCGAAAATGAGAAAGATGACATATTAGCGTTGGAGGCCATCCTTGCTGCTGTACCGACAGAGTACAGGGAGCCATTGGGGGCGAAGAGCTCTGCTAAGGAGGCGTGGGAGGCTATTGCGGTGATGCGCGTTGGTTCCGACCACGCAAAGAAGACGACGGCCTAGCTTCTGAAGTAGGAGTACACCAACCTCAAGTTCAAGGATGGAGAAATGGTGGAAGATTTCTCTGTCTGCCTGCAGACGCTTGGTAGCAAGCTGAAGAGCCATGATGTCACCATCGACCAAGAGGAGGCGGTCTCCAAGTACCTCCACTCCGTGCCGGCAAAGTACATCCGGATCGCTCTCTCCATATAGACGATGCCAGACTTGTCCACCCTCACCATTGAGGATGTGACAGGCTGTCTATGAGCGGTAGACGAGCGCCTAGAGTAGGCGATAGCAACGAAGGACAGCGGTAAACTGCTGCTGACAGAGGAGGAGTGAGCTGCTCAGAGGAACTCTAGGGTAGCCTCCTCCAACCGCGGTGGTGATGGCAAACGCCGTGGCAAGGCTCTTCGGTGAAGAAGAAGCAGGTCGACCCCAACGCCTGTCGGCGCTGCGGGAAGAGGGGCCATTGGGTATGGGAGTGCCCAAATCGCAAGCAGGAGAAGAAGGCTGAGGCTTATCTGGCACAAGCTGATGATGATGATTGTGGCAGAACCACCCAAAATAGCACACTTACGGAGGTGCTCGTCTTCCACTAGACACTAAGCACCCCGAAAGCCAGCTACATCGGCGGTATCCGTCGGGCACACCCCAAGGGCGAACCCAAAAGATACATATTTTCTCTAAAAATCCAATAATGGGAACGAGTTACAATACAAGCCCGTTTTATACATCAGAGTTTCTTAAAAAGTACATTATTACGATACCAAATACCAGAGTGTGGAATGATAAACAACGGAATTTAAAAATATACATCTAGTGATTGGGACGAGGATCCATCTGAGCCCACCAGAAGAATCCTCCACACAAGATACTTCTCATGCATCACCTGTAACAGGGGTAAATAAACCCTGAGTACACAATGTACTCGCAAGACTTATCCAACTAGTGGGAATAATTTCCCGACTCCAAGGAATATGATAGGCTTTATGGTTTGCTGGTTTTCTTTAGCAGAAAGCCACCCTAATAGTGAGTCCTTATTCATGTCTTATTATTAGCCATATTGAGTTATCATCTAGCCAGTCTATATAAGCACATGTTCTACTTTCAAGCAAGAGTTGAGCAATTAGTTCTATTTCTTCTCCTTTCAACTTTCAGTTCTTACTATGGTGCTAAACCACAGACAAGCCATACCGGATTTCCTGGCAATTCACGAATCAATATGCCTAGTTGGGTGCCCCAAAAATACACGCCCCGCTTGTACCCCAGGCACAAGCAGGACTAACCCATCACTCTCCTGTCCTGGGTGTCCAGGTCCCCATCCAAACTTGGACTCCAAGCCCCCACTTCCTGAGTCCCAGACTCAGTGTGGTGCAAGGACCTCCACCATCTTCGCCTCCGATCAGTCGATCCAGAAAGAGCCAGATCCGCGACAAGAGAGCAACAAGTCTTCCCTGCGCCCATACCCAAGTATGCGCTCGGGACAATAAATCTGTGACTTGCCTAGAGTCATATGCAATGACCGGTCCATAATTGACACAGACAGGGAAAAAGTGTAACCAAGTCATGCCTTGTTGGCCGCAGGACACAACCCCTTACACCCACCAGTACGCAAACCATATCCCTGCCTGGTCACCATTTTTCTTCCCACCATTTTATCATGAGTGATCATATTTTATTACCTATTTGCGAGTAACGACAGGTTACTCACGCTACCGATATCCTGAGCATAGCAGCTACTCGACCTGTACTAGTAGGACTCATGGGTAGATATATTTATGCATGTAGTTTCCATAAAATGCATGTAACTTAAATGCACATAACATATATATAAATATTTAGTGATTATTAAAATAGGGGTTATGCACCGGGGCTTGCCTTGGGTAGGCGCTGGGTCAGCAGGGTCAACACCAATAGGTTCCTGGGCCCCCTCCTGCAAGAGGATCTCCTCCTCATACTCCTCAATCACCTCGTCGTACTCCGGCTCGCCGATGAGCACGAAGTCTACCAGTTCATGATCTACATGCATAAAATGATGATGCAATGTTTAGGAATATAACAACAATAGCTCTTAAAATAAAAGTATATCAATTCAACTACTAAGCTAGTGCTATCGACCATGGTGCTAAGCTACCTATTGTTACCGACAACAAGTTGAAATATGACATTCATCATTTTTGTAACAACTACAGGTATTGTTATTCCTAATACCGATGTACGCCATATATGATAAAGCAAGAGTAATAGCTACTTTATTTAGCAACTCATTTGAAAGCTACAAAAATTTACAGCAAGTACATAACAACCTATTGAACCTGCTGTAAAATTTTTGTGTCTATATCTATCACCAATCATCCCCAAATATTCCTACAAGTATTAACCTATCTAATATTAGCCCTCTAGTTTTGAATTTATGACCCAATACTCGTCATAGCTAACTACAATCCAACTGTACTAGCAGGTAGATGGTATTTTTGTGAACCTAACAAAATTAGTCTCACTATTTTTGGACTACTACACAATTTACTACAAATTATCAAAGTTTAGCTTGAAAACTAAATTGAATAAGCATTAATAAATTCGCTGGAAAAATGAAACCGCTTTCTATTTTGCGGCCCAACTAGCGTCGGCTCGGTGCACGCGCCAGCAAAATGCGGCCCACGTGGGGGCGTGGCCTAGCCGGCCAACGACCCACGACGGGAGAGACCCACGTGCGATGGCAAACATGCAAAAACGCCCCCGAACTAATCTGTAATTACTACGAGCTCTAAGGCACTATTCCTCTAGTCTATGGTTTTACAACTACGCCCTCCCCTTTCTACTTCTTCACCACAGCGACATCCTCGGCACCCGTTCGTGAATCGGCGCAACGACACGGGCACCGGGCGGCTACATCGGCGTCACCCAACCCTCCATGTCCTATCTAAGGGACCGATGGTTACCTCGACAACAACGCGCAGCGAGTTCAGGCGATACAGCAAACAAGGGTGTGGTCCCGAGCTCCCTCCCCGGTGGTGGTCCTTGACCTACGATGACGGGTGCATTCCTGTGAGCCACAACAAAAGCGGAGCAAACCAATTAGCTAGCGAGCTCAAGGAACTACCCACAGAGACCTTTGAGGTGTCGGTCCTGCCGGAGAAGGCCCGAGCTGAGCTGGCCACGTGTGCACCGATGATGCGATGGTGCATGGCGATGGCACGGCCGCGTCGGGGAAGGCTGGACTGCTCTAAAGCTACGACTGAGGTGCGCAGGGTGCTCAAGAGGGTAATACTAGGCCGATGGTTCAAGGAATCATTACTGGGTGCTCGAAATGGGTGGCTTGCCAACGGTGCGTGTCCGTCTGGTCTTATGGACCCGGCAGGGCGGTGATTACAAATTGAAGCTCTATGCAATGGTACACGCAGCAAGCTGGGGCCGGTTGCGTGGCCAGCTACCCAGTAGAGCCGAGGGTGCGATGAATTAGAGTATAGTCCCACGGTCATGGTGAATTAAAGGAAAGGGGGGGGGGGGTCCTACCGGCCATGGCGACAGCAAAGACAAGGGAGCTTTGGCATGGCTTGGTTCGGCCCGACTGTGGATGTCAACGCAAAATACAAGCATGCACAACTAAGGGGGACAGCGGGGCATGCTCCAGGTGACTGTCCACACGGCCAAGCCCGCACGCTACAAAACCCGGTATGGCGCCACAGCGGGCAGCGCTGGATAAGAGAAGCACATCATAGCGTGATGCCGAGGTGATGGTGGAGCAGGCTGAGTGCCGGCATGGCCATTGGCGGCGTGTAGTGTGGGACTCAGTGTGCCTCTAGCCGGAGTAGGGTGGGGCGGGGCAGGGTAGGGCGTGGCAGGCATCCTGGACGCAGCGTGTCAGCCACGGTGATGTGACCCACGCGCTAGCGAGTGGCAGCAAGCGGACAAGGCAGCAGGAGCGCCAGGAACCTGTGCGAGTGTGCCTTCATAGTGGCAGTGAGGACACGATCGTCTCTTCAGCACGCACGCTGGGCAAGCCAGCAGCAACGCCAAGCCGAGCAGCGGCGGTGGCCACGGACAGCGCACGGTGGCAGACGGCCTCAGCCCACAGCGCAAGGACAGGGCGCGTGTGTACATGCACAGGCGTGGCAGTGGGACATAGCCGGTGTGGTAGCGCGCTGGTGGGCCAGCAATGACGCTAGGCCAGCAGAGGGTGGTGACCGCGCCTGGAGCTAAACTATGTGCTGTGCACGCTTTTTAAAGCGGCTCAAAAACTCGAACCTGATGCTCCGAATGCCAAACCATCTGTTCAATGCGCAAGATGGTATGTAGGGCTATTGACCGAAGCCATGACATCATGCTACTTCCTAAGCCAATTGTTCTACAAAATATGCCAAAGGTAGCTTCGTCGACCCATTTCTAACTTATGCGAGATGACGTAACTCCGAACGGTTTTGCGCCGAGTCTAAATTCTGACCCACTGGATGCACTAGCTAGCTATCCTCGTCCTCGACCGCACCATCATCGACTATGAAGTACGTACTACAACTTTATCAAACTCCGCATAGACGTTCTATAGCATTTTTGTCCGATAAAGAAAATTCGATTACAATACTAAACGATATTAAGCGACATGAAACGTAACATTGATTTCTCGTCTTGTA
The DNA here is from genome assembly GCF_019320115.1 of Miscanthus floridulus. Lineage (NCBI taxonomy): Eukaryota > Viridiplantae > Streptophyta > Magnoliopsida > Poales > Poaceae > Miscanthus > Miscanthus floridulus. Next base: position 90,804,128 of record NC_089587.1, on the reverse strand, counting down.
TAAATGTTTCAAGTGCCGAACATTGATTTATAATTCATGTTATACACATTTGCACATAAGTATGATGCTCATGCAGTGTTTTAACAAAATCAACACAATGTAACATCGAGGGTGTTATAATGATGAGGCCACTATCCTAATGGCAACGTTCTGTGCACTACACAACGTCGAGGCCGAGGAGAAGGAAGATGTGATGATGGTGGAAGGACCTAGGAAGGCCTTGAAGGCTGTCAACCTCGATGAACCATGCACCCAAGTCCACCTCGGATGTGTGGGCACCGGCCAGGTGTAGCGGTGGTACCTAGACTCTAGTGCCAGCAACCACATGATGGGCTCCGAGGCATCCTTCTCCGAGCTCAACAACAATGTTACCGGTACAATGAAGTTCGGTGATGGCTCACGGGTGGCAATCTAAGGGCATGACACCATCATCTTTAGGTGCCAGAACGGGGAGCACTGCGTGCTAATGGATGTATATTACATCCCACAACTGTGTTCTAGCATCATCAACATTGGTCCGCTGGATGAGCGCGGTAGCGAGGTACTGATCAAGGATGGAGTCCTTAGGATCAGGGACCAGGAGCAGCGACTTCTCACCAAGGTGAAGAGGTCCTTGACTAGTTGTACCTACTGTAGGGTCGAGATGGCGACTAGAGGGGGGGTGAATAGTCATTTCTAAAACTTAATCGCACCGGCTAACCGAAACAAGTGTGGAATTAAAACTATCAGTATAGCCAAGACTACATCCCTCTATCTATGTTCTCTAGCACCTCGCTAAGATTCTAATTAAGCAACAAAGGTGTTGAACTAGCTAGAGCTCACCTAACAAATTCTAGAAGCAAGGTCACACAAACCTATGCCACTAGTACTATGCAATGAGAGAGCTCCTACACAGGCTAGTAAGCAAAAGCACAAAGCCAACTAAGCTCACTAGCAATGCTCAATACAAGGCAACCAATGCCAAATTAGAGAGCACAAATACTTAGCTACACAAACTAAGCAATGTGACTAACAAGGTTACACAAACCAAATTAGCCACACAAGGGAACTACTTCTATGCTACACAAGCAAGAAGGTAACTAGTGAGCTACACAAGCTAACTAATTACAAGAGCAACTACACAAGCACAATGTATATAAAAGTAATCACAAGCTTGTGTAAAGGGATTGCAAACCAACGGAAAGAACAAGGTTGACATAATGATTTTCTCTCGGGTTCACATCTTGCCAACATGCTACATTTCCATTGTGTCGACCACTCACTTGGTGGTTTGGCAGCTAATTGGCATCACCCACCAAGCCCACACATCGCACACCACAAGAACCTACCCCAAAAGTGAGGGTAGCTCAATGACACGCTCAACTAGAGTTGCTCTTCACGGCTTTCACGGGGTGAGCACAATTCCCCTCACAAAGCTCTTCTCTGGAGCACCGCACAAGCTTCTTGCGGGCTTCGACGGAGACCACCACCAAGCCATCTAGGAGGTGGCAACCTCCAAGAGTAACAATCCTAGAAGCTTTGAGTTCCTACGTTCTTCTTTCCAAATTTTGGTGTAAACACATTCCCCCAATTTTGGGCTAAAAATGATTTTATTCCAAAATTTCTATTCATCTGTTCACCGTGTTGCAACCGCTCATTCCAAAATAAATGCATGGCTCCTGAACTCTTGGGCCAAATTATATATAATACCCCAACAATATCATTTCTAGCTTGTTTGGCTTGCTTACTTTTCCCTTCTTTCTCAAGCAAACTTCAATAGTCAAAGCCGCCACTGCCAAAGCCTTAACCCTAGCAAATCCTCTGTTCTACCAAACTATCGTCCAAGTAACCTTCCTCAGATTCAGAGTCATTTTGGCTACAATGGCAACCAGTGACCATGTTCCTGAGGTATTCCTTCAAACTTTTGCCTTTCAAGTGTTAGCCGCTACTCCATATTTTCCTTTTTCTTAAATTCATCCCAACTAGTTTCTAGGAAATGAGGAACAAAATTTTGATTCCATCAGTTGTTGTTCCTAATGCCTATTATCTTGGACCCATGAGTGATCCCTTCAAACAATTTATAGTAGATTTATCTTCCTAGAACACCAAAACTCCCTTTAGAAACTGGCCCAAAATGCCTAAGGGATGGAGGGATTGATTGCATAGGGTATCAGAAAAAAAGGCTAGAGATTGGAAAATTTATTACTTGAATCGATGCCTAACACTCACTGTCTGGAATGGAGAGGAATGACTCACTTCTGATTTCTGAATCTTACTTTTGGTCCAACACTTTGAATGCTTTTATTTTTGGTCACAGTCGAATGACCATCACTTTGGCCGATATTTACATGTTGACCGACCTTAGAATAATAGGAACAATGCAACCCTATGATTTCTTAAGTGCTAGGTCCAAGAAATTAGCCAAAATATCATACTGCATAGGATGGACAAGCTATATTCTGAACCATATTGGGGATGGATCGATTGTTCATGAAAGAGAGCGTGTAGCTTTCCTGAACATGTGGCTCGAAAAATTCATCTTTTATGGGTCATCTTGTGGACCAACTTATAATCATAAATACATGGTAGAACGTCTAGTAGCCAACAATGAAATCTGCCTTGAAAAATATCTGCTGGGGTCTGCTTATCACCTGATGCACCAAGTATCTGTTCAATTACTAAAAAATGAACCAGTGCATACCATCAGTGGCCCATGGTGGTTAATACAATTATGACTGAATTTGTACATGCATAAGATTGTAAGACCCAATCTCAGGAATTTGGGCATCCCTTCTTCCAACTTTGCTAAAGAATATAAAGGAAAAGGAAGAACTTGATAGTGTATGAATTATGGTGAAGCTGCATCAGCCATAACAATTGCTATTGATATAGGCCACCTTTTTAAGAAAATTTTCAAAGGGTTTGATGCAAACATCTTAACTTGGTTGCCTTATGATGAGGATGAAGAAAATGAACTAGTTCTGCCAGTCAAATTTTGGTTTAAATAAGGTTGCTCAGATAAAACAGCTGCTGCAATTTTTAGTTGTATTATCAAACCCTGTGTATTGCTAGCCGAATTTTGCCATGGCCGTGGCAAAATGGCTACTGGTTCTTTTCTCCTAGATAACCTCCTAGCTTATAAATTCTATAATCCTTCTTTTGTGGCCCATCAATTCGACCTTGGTCAACTACCTCCTGGGCTATTCTTTAGGAACACTCTGAAGCCAAGAGAAGGTATTAGTGAGATGATGGAAGCTTCTAGAGTTTTTCAACTGGAATCAGACCTTCCTTCTCTTTGCCTGCATAAATGGACAAGAGCTACCTTCTCCTAAAATTTGTTTGATTCCTTGTGGCAAGAATGGCACTCTCACCTCTTTTGCAGCCCAATTCATCCCAACTATTTGGCCCTAGATGAAGAATTTGCTTCTGATAGTGAGGAAACTTACTACTTTTCTTTCAAAAGGATTATCTAACAAGTTCTCCTATCAACTCATCTAATAAATTCTTTTGCAGGATACCAAATTTGATCCGCCAAGTGTGGACAGGAAAGGGCATCCCATAGAATATTATCCACCATGTCCAGCCTCAAGAATGAGATCAACTGCACCCACTCTAAAAAAGTTGAGGAAAACCCCAGCTGCCCCAATATTACTCACATATCAGTCTTCAAAATACAAGGCAACCCAAGGTGTAACTCAAAAAATCACCACTGGGAAGAGACTTCGCAGAACAAAATCATCAATTGCTTAGGTAACTTAACTTATCTCCCCTCTTAAGATGATATCCAACTTCTAATTCAATTCCTTTCTTGTAGTCATTGACTATTGCATCTCTTATGCTTTGGGTGCTGGATTGTTGTCCTAGGCACTTGAATCAGCGTCTACCAATCTCTCATCGGTGAATCCCCCTAAGGAGCCGATTACAATTGAAATAATTGATGCTTCTGACAGACCCAAAACAGTAGAAGATGAGAATCTCTCTACTCCACCTCCTGATGCTACCAAGGTATCTCCTTAAGCCTTTTAATCTTATGTAATCGTCACTCTTCTCTAGTCATTCTCCTTTATCAGACACCACCTGAGAAAACATCCGCACAAGAGCAAAAGTCTAACAATCCAACGGTTGAAGATGATCCTGTTGATGCTGATACCCAAACCATTGATTCTCCAACTCAGCAAATAGTTGATGGTAAGAAATTCATATGCTTGTTCTTGTCCTTCCATAATAAATATAAACCAAAAAAACTTTTTGATGCCTGCAGACACTAGTATCGAAAGTCTAGAGCCAATTCAACCAAATGTTGAAAAAGATGTCGGCACATCATCAGCTGTTCCTTCTCCTCAGCGAGAGTTTCTTCCAGAAAAGGTACTGTGTTTCCCTCACCATTCATCTCATTGTCAACCCATTTGCCATTTCTAATAAGATTCCTTTTGTTCATATGTAGGCACTTAATTCTCCAGCTCTGAGTTACTCCTTCAACTTTGAAGAACACATACATGAAAGTGATATTAGCTCATCAACCAGTTATTTCTAAGCGACTTTATCAGATGAGACCAAAAATTGACTAAAAGACATACCACCAATGCTTGAGGGAAATATAGCCAATTTGGTCTAGGATACAGACCCAATGAGAAGAATCTTCTTGGCCATTAGGGACAATTTGACCCCAAGTCTTGCTAAGGCCTTGATACCTATATCCAATATCGAAAACCAAGCTCCCAAGGTGAAAAAGGCTCAAAGAAATCTGATTGACCGTGATGCTTTGATGGCCAAAAAGAATTCTAACAAACATGAAGCCCAAGAATTAGCATAGCTGATCGACAATTTGAAGAATTATTCTTTCAAAATTGAACTAGAACTAAATTAGCTGAGAGTTAGGCGTGCTGAGCTTGAAAAAGAAATGGAAAGTGTGAAAACCACCATCGAACATCATGAGTCCAACTTGACTCAGATCTCTAATGCTTTCAAACAGAAGAAAGAAGAAATGCTGACCAAAGTCAAAGAAGGCAAAGCTATTCGCAGCAGTCTTGAGAACATTCCTAGATCAACCGAAGAAGATAAACAACAAATTATAGAAGTTGATGCTATTCGGCTAAAAGCACTATGAGCAATTCATGATGCTCTTAACTTGTAATTTACATTCCAATATCTGTAGCACATAAACCTGATGATAACTGTACTTTTTGGTTCGGCTAGAAGAGCTGATTTGAATTAGCCGATTTCTGATTTTTGACTTTACTCTGACTTAACTGAATCTAAAAATGACTTTTTATCACAAAACCCTTCGAATTCCTTCTCAGTCATCAACGCCGTGTTTCCCTTGGTATTAGTGAAGTGGTGCTTCCCCTTCCAACATTTGGGGTTGCTTTCACACGTCCCAAGATATCTACCGTCTCACCTTCGTGGCTACAAATACCAGTCCAGGGCTTCAGCCTCAAACACATCTACACCCACAACTATTCTCATTCTCTCATGTTCTTCTATCTTCAAGAACCCTATAGCAGTTTCCTCTTCTCCTCCTCTTAAGATCTAAACCAGCACCCATGGCCAGTGAAGATAAACGCGTCAAGCGTGAAGCAGATGAGATCCCAGAGGAGGAGATGCCAATGAACCAGCATCTCCGCCACATGAGAAAATACCAAATGCCCTCTGCTCATGGCAATGAATCATCCTCTAACTTGCCCATAGATTTGTCTTGAATAATAGACTCCTTCCTCCTCCTCCTAGGGCCGGCGAGCCCTCCAATGCTGCGTCTGCCGCCCCCGCACTGGACTTGTCATTGGACTCCTTCGACTCATATACCAGCGACAACACCCAATGCTTCCTCCAAGAGTGGAGGGCTACCAAGGACCATTATTTTGAGGCAACTTAGGAAAATGGTCAGCTTGAGATCCCATCTCGAGGCTGCCCTCCTCGCCGCAGAGGAGGAAACCAATGCCGCTCAGACAAGGTTGGTTGAGCCCAACACCATGGTAGTGGGTAAGCTTAGTTCTAAGGAAACCCTCACTCTTATCTTCACTACCCCTTTCCTGACAATCTTCTTGCCTCTTTGATTGCTAGCCCTGATGGTACAGTTGGAAAACCTCCAAATGGCGGCGAACGTAGCTACATTGGCCATCAACGCCCGGGAGCCTCTGCTCATCAACCATCTACACGACATCCTAGCACGCACCTAGGAGATTGCCCTCCATAGCGTTCGTCGTGGCATAGTGGTGGCTCTGGCCGTGGTGCAAGTCCAGACCGGGCACGACCTTCGTTCCATGGAGCCAGGCTTTCTAATGGTCGATGATCCTGACATGCACGAGGAGCTGATTGAGGACTTCAATGATGCCGCGGCATCCATCGTAGATATCACACCAGCCTAGGATGTTGTGAACACGGCGTTCGATTAGTTTGTATTATGAGCAAATGATGAATGAATAAAGTTTTTGCCTTTTCCTTATGAATTCATCTCTGAAACTGTCGTAATATGAATCATGATTGTCTTTGTGTGTGTTTTTACTCTATAGGCGATACATATCTGTAACACCCTAAAAATTTCATTCTTTTAGAATAAGGAAATTGATTTAGTTATGCAATTATGTGGGCATTTCAAATTTAGGAAATAATATTTTTTTGAAATTGAAAGTAAATATAAGGTTAGTAACATGTTGATGCATTCATGCTGCTGCACATTTGTTTTTGTAATGATTGGCTTTGACTAGAATTTGAATTGAATTCAAATTCAACTTGAAAATGAGATTGGAAAATGTATTTGGAAAAAAAGAAAAGGAATTCTTTTAACTCCCCTTTCCTTTCTTCACTTTCGGCCCGGCTCCATTTCTCTTTTCCCACGGCCCGCTCGCCCTCCCCTCTTCCCTTCCTAGGTCGGCCCAGCTCGGCCAGGCAACTGCTGCCGCTCCTTTCTCTGTGCCTCAGCCACTACCAACCCGGCCCCACCTGTCGGCGCTGTCCCCCACCTCGCGTAACCGCCGCGCGAGTCCATGCCGCAACTACCCCGCGCTCGCTCCTCGCGATGTGGGCACATCGCCCCACGCCCGGCCTCTACAAAAGGGTGCCGAGACCCCCGCGCACACCCCTACTACCTCCTCGCTCTCTTCTTCATGTTCACCAGGCGCCGAGGAAGCCACAGCAACCGCCGCAGCGCTCGCCAAAATCCGCCGTCCGCCCTCCGCACGGTCAGCCGTCCCCGAGCCGCCGTCTCCGCTCGTTTTCCTTGTGGTGAGAACCCCCTTGTTTCCCTCTATCTCCCCATGCCATATATTTCGAGTTTTTAGGTCTCTAGAGCCTTTGCCACATGCGCCCATGTGCTCTCGCCGCCGACCATGGCGACCGTCGCCTCAGCCACGTCCATCGGCCGCCGTGTTGGCCTAGCTGAGTTCCCCTGCTCCCCTTCTTTCTCCCAGTGTCCTCGGTTCTTCGAACCGTGGCCCGTAGGCCGAATCCCACACGCACTGGCCTGTTCTCGCCGTCGGCCATGGCTGCACCGCTGCTGGAACTACTGTTCCCAGCCAGCCTCCCTTTCTCTCTCTTCCCCTCTCTAATCCAGGCCGTCCCTTGCTTGATCGACGGCCCAGAATGGCCGATACATTTTCGCCCTGGCAGTTTTGCTTAAGAGACCCTGGGTTTTTCTAAGTCCTAACCCGCAGTCCAATGCACGTTTCCAGAGTACACTTTATCGTTTTGAAAACGTAAAGTACACTGTTTTAGTCCAAAATACGTTTTCAATATTTACAGAAATGCCACTAGATTTGTTTTGCTCGTAAAAACTTCGTTTTAGCTCCGAATTAACCCGTTCAAATTGCGTTAGCATCGTAATTTCATAATATACGTGTTAGTACCACTATTAATCAAGTTTGCAACTTTTAAATTTCATGGTTAGGATTAATTAAATAAAGTGCTATAGGAAAACCCATTTAATTCATAACTTTCACGTTTTAGCTCTAATTTTCGTGAACTTTGCGTTGACGTGATCGTAGCGAGACGTAGATTCTTTTCATAAACATTTTATCTTGTTTTCTATACTATTGGTGTACTGTTCTAACTATAGGATTGTTTGCTTTGCATGAATGTTCCTGGAATGTTGTGTGTTGCCATGTTGGTCGTGTTCAGACGGTGAGGAGAACGTTGGAGATCAAGAGTTCTTCGACGACCAGCAAGACTAGCAGGAGTTTTCTAACTAAGGCAAGTATAGCATAGGCCTACCTTGATGTCCTATTCACTTTAATCATTCACTCATGTGCATGTGTCTAACTTTGATAACCATAATGATATTCTAGTTATTTGATGACATGTTCCCTTGACTCCTTTGGGTTAATTACATATGGGTAGATTGCTAGCGCTTTAACTGAACATGGTCTATACAATGGTTAATGGTTCTATGGAACTAAAGGTAAAACATACTTTATAACAACTGATCCATAGGGCGAAGGAGCAAATGACTTTCGATCATGTTGCTCTCAGCTCCATAAGGACTTATCTATCGACAAAAGCTAGGACTGATAGTGCAACCATGAGAGTCATATGGCTTTGACTTTAGCTCAGTAATAGGATCTTTTCTAGCTTGTTAGAGGTTACCTTTATGGCCCAAAAGGGTCTTGCCATATTGGGTATAGGGCTGCCTCTGTTCCTATGTGTATAGCCACGATGGATATGTGCCATAGGAAAGGGGGGTTCCTACATCTACCTACCGAGGAAACCTAGCGGCCCTAACTTGTTAGAGAAATCTATGAAATGACTTCATAGTGTACCCTACCCACTCACCTTGGTAGTGACATGGGAGTAATTAACCCGGGCCTATGGAAATCACGACTCACGGTGAATGTGCACCACCTCTGTAGAGGGTTACAAACTGTTATAATAGCCATGCTCATGGTCACGAGCAGCCCAGAAAACTCACAGAATAATTAGTTACTCCTTGTGGTTCAATTATGATGGTATACGATGATAATATGATGCAAATGATTCTGATATCTGCTTATGTGGATTTAAATGGGAGCTTAAGCATAACTTGATTAAACTTGATAATAAAATCTTGTCTTACTAAAAGTGCTAACTGCAGTAAACCAGTGTCATCCTCTTTGAGCTACATAACCCTATGTTATCTTGTTAAGTACGGGAAGTACTTACGCTTGTTTACTTTCTATATTTGGATAAAAATCTCGGATGTGTAACAGATGACAACGGGTATAAGGAGTTTCCTGAGAATTATTAGGCTTGTGGTCAACTAGTTGACCTTCCCTGTGATGGAGTTCCACGAGAGAGTTATCATTATATCTTCCGCTGTGTTGTGTAAGACTGTGTTGTTATTAATCGTGATGTAAGATACACTATGATGATACTTTTTATAATTTGTCAACTTATGTGTGTGACTGATCCCTAGGCACACATGAGTTTTGTGCATTCAATTTTATCCTTAAAATTGGGTGTGACAAATTGGTATCAAAGCCGTGTTGACTATAGGATGCAAGCCTAGTTAGAAACGGTCGTTTTAGCATCTTTGCTCCTCTGGTTTCTTGCTTACTATCTTATTCTTGTTATTTTATTAAAACATTTATGCTTTTCATACCTTAATCTATTATATAAAATTATTGATTCTAATTCTATCTCACTTTAAATCTATAGATGTCTCATAACCCAAAGCCCGCCCGCCTCAGTACTGCTGGCTACAGTGCCTTGTTCACCCCACGTGCTCCACAGGTGGAGAAGGAGATTGTGATCATCTCCGATGATGAGGAGATGGCTACCCCGACACCTGCACCTGCTCCTACTCTAGCTGTTGCACCGGTCTATCCTGTTGTAGCTACACCTAAGGAGTCATCAGCTACTTCACCTACACCTATGCCATCCCCAGCTGTCCCTATGGTGGATGAGGAGATAGGCTGGAAGTGCAAGTACTACTTCAAGCCAGCCCCTGAGACGGCCTACTACCACACCCTCCTTACTCATGTGCTGGATGATTACTATCCTGATCTACATGCCTCCATCAGCTATCATTGTGCACAGTATCAACATCCTTTAGAGGCAACCTTTTGGAAGGTAGAGCTAGTTGTCACTGCTTGGAATGACATTAAGAATGGACATGAGGTGGAGACTGTCCATCGTGCCACTGCCAGGAGGGCCCATGCATTGGATGGCATGGAAGATGCAGCGCAGGACGCCTACATCTACTACCATGGCCGTCATTTTGAGGCCATGAGGGAGGATCATTTTAGGTACCTTCCTCGCAATGATCATGAGGGTAACTGGCAGGTCCTAGCTCCACCAAAGAGTGATCCAACTCTGGAAGCAACAGTGCAACATGTCCATGCCATATAGGGGGTGGATGAAGAAGTCAAGGGAGAGCTGCATGCATCATAGAGGGCCGAGAGACGCCTCTAGAAGCAAATTGATGAACTACGTGCTCAACTTGGGCAGCCACCGATCTACAAGAAGAAGCGCCGGTCGTTCACCATGATTGACACCGCCCCATAGGTGTTAGGTGCCTTGTTTAAGATTATACCGTTATTAGTTCGTGAGTCATGTTTAGTCTTGTCTGGCCTTGTGAACTTTGATGATTAGATGTTTTAATTTGTGAACTTGGTTGATTTGGAGTTTGGTTGTTTACTAGAAGTTTGTGGGCATGTCCACAAATTCCATAGATTGGAACCTTAAGTTTAGATGAAATCTTAATGCAGATGGTTTGCTTTATCTTATCTCTGCTGTGCTGTTTTCTGGAGCAACCTGTGTTCTTTATCTTGTATCTCAAAATCTGGGCTACCAAAAATTCTGAAATTTCTGTGGAGATATCTAGACTTCCATATATTTCAAATGTCTCTAGAATCACGTCAATATCTGTTCTGGTTTGTGAGATCTAGCTGTCACAATTTGTGGTTGCTGCGCAGACTGGAACCCAGAACAGATTCGGTTTAGCGCTGTTTTTGACCATGTGTATTTCAGAATCTGTAAAAGTGATCTAAATAAAAGTTGTAGCTGATCTCCTAAGCTTTCCAACCGTTCTTGGTACACCTCTGTTGGATCTATAAAACTCAAGTTATGATAGATTTTCTGAACTGCTGTTTTTGGAATCTTGTCCAGAAAATTCTCAGCATTGTTTCTTATCTTTTGTAAGCTCTTTATAATTTAGAAATCTCTAAAAATTTTGCGCATTTGTTGGAAAACAGATGGCCGCAAGAGGAGGAAGAGGCAGAGGCTGTGGTCGTGGACGTGATGCTCTCATAAATCCACCACCACCATCACCAGTGACTATGGAACAATTGATGGGAATGCAAACGCAGTTGATGCAAGCTATGATGCAACGTTTGGATAATGAACTAGCAAGAGGACTACCGCATGTTCAGGTCAGAGATAAGCATGGAGAGTTTATGAAGGGTCGCCCTCTGGTGTTCACCCATGCCTCAGACCCTATGGAGGCAAATGATTGGTTGCGTGCTGTGGAGAAGCAACTTAACATAGCACAATGCAACGATCTTGAGAAGGTGTTGTATGCTTCTGATCAACTCCAGGGAGCAGCTCAGGATTGGTGGGATTCTTTCCAGTATGGATGCCCCAACAATGCTCCTGCTATCACCTAGCAGGAATTCAAGGACAACTTCCAGTCATATCATATCCCCGATGGACTAGTGGAATTGAAGCAAGAAGAATTCAGATCCCTTAAGCAAGGATCCATGACTGTAGCGGAGTATCGTGACAAGTTTACTCAACTGTCACGCTATGCTCCAAATGATGTAGCTAAGGATAAGGAGAAGCAACGTCATTTCCTCAAAGGACTTTATGATGGCCTACAGCTCTAGCTGATGTCCAACACCTACCTTAACTTTCAGTCCTTGGTGAACCGTGCTATTGTGATTGGCGATAAGCGCAAAGAGATGGAAGCAAAGAAGAGGAGGCTTCAAGGGCAAGCTTCTAGAAGCAACACCTGCCTGCGTGCCTATCCCCAGCAGGGTTTTCAGCAGAGGAATCAAGGACCATCTAACCAGGGAAATCATGGGCAGTATCCTTAGCGTAGTCAGTTCCAGCAACGCCCTTAGTATCAGCAACAGTATGGTAATCAGTGTCCCCCGCAACAGACTAGCAATCTGGCAACACGCTAGGGAATGACCAACAATGCTCTAGTGAAGAGTGGTGCACCCAATAACCCCAATGCATGCTACCGCTATGGAGAAGTAGGTCACTATGCTCATTAGTGTCCAAAGAAGCAGAACCAGCAAGTCCCTCAGAACCAGAATGGCAATCAGAAGTTCAATGCCCGGCCACCTCACACTACGAAGGTGAACTATGTGTCATTTGATGCAGCTCAGGAGACGCCCAAGGTCATGTTGGGTACGTTTAGCGTCAACTCTATCTCTGCTATAATACTTTTTTTTATTCCGGTGCTTCACATTCATTTATTTCCCAAGCTTTTGTTAGAATGCATAGCATACCTTTATGTGCCATGAAAAACCCCATACTAGTAAATTCATCGGGAGGTAGTATGCCCGCTTCTTATTGGAGTCCCTCAACTAGCATTTCCTTAAGGGGGTAGACTTCAAAGTGAAACCTATTGTGTTGAGAACAATGGGAATTGATCTTATTCTAGGAATGGATTGGATGAAACAACATCGGGCAGTGATTCAGTGTTAGGAGAAATCTATGGTTGTGACATCACTCAATGGAGATAGAATCTATGTAGAAGTGGTAGTGCAAACTCAGCCTATAGCCATAGTGAACTAGCTAGATGGTGATGCCCATAAACAAGATCGTGTTGTGGAGGAGTTCCCAGATGTCTTCCCCAATGACTTGCCAGGTATGCCACCTGACCGAGACATTGAATTCATTATTGAATTATTACCTAAAACTGCACCAACAGCTAAACGTCCATATAGAATGGGGGTTAATGAATTAGAAGAGCTTAAGAAACAACTAAAAGAGTTGCAAGAAAAAGGTTTCATACGCCCCAGTTCTTCCCCATGGGGAGCACCTGTGATCTTTGTGGATAAGAAGGATGGTAGTCAATGGATGTGTGTGGATTACCGTTCACTTAATGAGGTTATAATCAAGAATAAATATCCTTTGCCTAGGATTGATGATTTGTTTGATCAGTTGAGAGGAGCCTATGTGTTTTCTAAGATTGATCTCCGCTCAGGATACCATCAGCTTAAGATTCAAAACTCGAACATACCCAAGACATCATTCACTACACGGTATGGCTTGTATGAGTATACCGTTATGTCTTTTGGATTGACCAATGCACCTACATACTTTATGTATCTGATGAATAAGGTGTTCATGGAGTTTCTGGATAAATTTGTGGTGGTATTCATAGATGACATACTGATATTCTCCAAGACCGAAGAAGAACATGCTGAACATATAAGGTTGGTCTTGCAAAAGCTTAGAGAATATAAGTTGTACGCTAAGCGGAGCAAGTGTGAGTTTTGGTTGAAGGAGGTCTCTTTTCTGGGTCATGTTGTCTCCAATGGTGGAATAGCAGTGGATCCAGGCAAAGTACAAGATGTGTTGAATTGGAAGCCACCAACCAATGTAAGTGAGATTCGTAGCTTTTTGGGATTGGCTGGATATTACAGGAGGTTCATTGAAGGTTTTTCCAAACTTGCTAAGCCTATGACAGCACTGTTGGAAAGGAATGCTAAGTATGTTTGGTCGGATAAATGCCAGACAAACTTTGATGAGCTAAAGAAGAGATTGACTACAGCTCCAGTATTGATTTTGCCCGACTTAAGCAAGAACTTCTCTATATATTGTGATGCATCCCGTTTGGGCCTTGGATGTGTGCTTATGCAAGAAAGAAGAGTGGTGGCATATGCATCTAGACAATTGAGGAAGCATGAGTTGAATTACCCTACTCATGACTTGGAATTGGCAGCTGTGGTTCATGCTTTGAAAATCTAGAGACATTATCTAATTGGGCATAAGAGTGATATCTATACAGATCACAAGAGTTTGAAGTATATCTTTACCTAGTCAGATCTGAATCTGAGACAACATCGTTGGTTGGAATTGATCAAAGACTATGATTTGGAAGTGCATTATCATCCGGGAAAAGCAAATGTTGTAGCTGACGCACTTAGCAGAAAGAGTTATGCTAATGGACTTGGGATGACATTTATGTCAGCAGAGTTGTGTGCTGAAATGGAGCATCTCAACCTGAGTTTTGTCACTAATGCAATGGAATTGGTGATAGAGCCTACATTGGAGCAAGAGATACGCAAGGGTCAATTGGAGGATGAAAAACTAAAAGAGATAGCGGAGAATGTAGTGCTTGGAAAGGCACCAGGATTCAGGATGGATGAGAATGGTACTCTTTGGTTCGAGAAAAGGATATGTGTACCTGAAGTGAAGACTATCCATGATGCAATTCTGTAAGAGGCACATGAATCTGCTTATTCTATACATCCCGAAAGTACCAAGATGTATTTGGATCTCAAGGAGAAGTATTGGTGGTATGGTTTGAAGAGAGATGTGGCAGAGTATGTGGCTTTGTGTGACACTTGTCAAAGAGTGAAAGCTGAGCATCAAAGACTTGAAGGGTTGTTATAACCAATGAAGATTCTTGAATGGAAATGGGAAGAAGTTGGTATGGATTTTATCGTAGGTTTGCCCCGCACTCAAAGAGGTTATGATTTAATATGGGTAATAGTGGATCGACTCACCAAGGTTGCTCACTTTTTACCAGTCAAGACTACCTATACGGGTGCAAGGCTAGCAGAGTTATACATGGAAAGAATAGTGTGCTTACATGGTGTTCCCAAGAAAATTGTGTCGGATAGAGGCACTCAGTTTACATTGCAATTCTGGCATAAAGTACATAGATCTTTGGGGACAAAGTTGAATTTCAGTTCTGCTTACCACCCGCAAACTGATGGATAGACTGAAAGGATCAACAAGATTTTGGAAGATATGTTGAGAGCTTGTGCACTACAGTATGGTAATAGTTGGGATAAGAGTCTTCCATACATAGAGTTCTCATACAACAACAGTTACTAGAAGAGTCTCAAGATGGCACCTTTTGAGGTGCTGTATGGACGTAAATGTAGAACGCCTTTGTTCTGGAATCAGACTAGTGAAACTCAAGTGTTTGGACCCAATGTCCTTAGAGGCATGGAAGAACAAGTGAGAATGATTAGAGACAACTTAAGAGTGGTTCAGTCCCAATAGAAGAGTTACGCTGATACTCGCAGAAGAGAGCTGACTTTCGAAGTTGGTGATTATGTGTACTTGAAGGTGTCACCAATGAGAAGTGTGAAAAGATTCAATATGAAGGGAAAGTTGGCACCAAGGTATATTGGACCTTTTAAGATCCTAGAGAGATGTGGAGAAGTAGCCTATCAATTGGAACTGCCTGAAAGTTTGTAAGGTGTGCATGATGTGTTCCATGTTTCTCAATTGAAAAAGTGTTTGAGAGTACCAGAAGAGTAGATTCCTTTGGAAGAGCTTACTGTTAAGGAAGATCTTACATATGAAGAGTATCCGATAAAGATCTTGAAAACTGCAGAAAGAGTTACAAGAAGCCAAACTATAAAGATGTGCAAGGTGCAGTGGAATCGATATTTAGAGGATGAGGCTACTTGGGAAAGAGAAGAGGATCTGAGAAAATCTTATTCGCAACTATTTGAGTAAGCGATCAACCAATCTCGAGGATGAGATTCATCTTAAGGGGGGTAGAATTGTAACACCCTAAAAATTTCATTCTTTTAGAATAAGGAAATTGATTTAGTTATGCAATTATGTGTGCATTTCAAATTTAGGAAATAATATTTTTTATGAAATTGAAAGTAAATATAAGGTTAGTAACATGTTGATGCATTCATGCTGCTGCACATTTATTTTTGTAATGACTGGCTTTGACTAGAATTTGAATTGAATTCAAATTCAACTTGAAAATGAGATTGGAAAATGTATTTGGAAAAAAAAGAAAAGGAATTCTTTTCCATCCCCTTTCCTTTCTTCACTTTTGGCCCGGCTCCATTTCTCTTTTCCCGTGGCCCGCTCGCCCTCCCCTCTTCCCTTCCTGGGCCGGCCCAACTCGGCCAGGCAACCGCTGTCGCTCCTTTCTCTACGCCTCAGCCACTGCCAACCCGGCCCCACCTGTCGGCGTCGTCCCCCACCTCCCGCAACCGCCGTGCGAGTCCATGCCACAACCACCCCGCGCCCGCTCCTCGCGATGTGGGCACGTCGCCCCACGCCCAGCCTCTACAAAAGGGTGCCCAGACCCCCGTGCGCACCCCTGCTGCCTCCCCGCTCTCTTCTTCACATTCGCCAGGCACCAAGGAAGCCACAACAACTGCCACAGCACTCGCCGAAATCTGCTGTCCACGCTCCGCGTGGTTAGCCATCCCCGAGCCGCTGTCTCCGCTCGTTTTCCCCGCGGTGAGAACCCCCTTGTTTCCCTCTATCTCCCCATGCCATTTATTTTGAGTTTTGAGGTTTCTAGAGCCTTTGCCGCATGCGCCTGTGTGCTCTCACCGCCGGCCATGGCGACCGTCGCCTCAGCCACGTCCTCCGGTAGCCGTGTCATCCTAGCTGAGTTCCCCTGCCCGCCCTCTTTCTCCCGGTGTCCTCGGTTCTTCAAACCATGGCCCATAGGCCGAATCCCGCACACACTGACCTGTTCTCACCACCGGCCATGGCTGCGCCGCTGCTGGAACTACTGTTCCTAGCCGGCCTCCCTTTCTCTCTCTTTCCCTCTCTAATCTAGGCCGTCCCTTGCTTGATCGACGGCCCAGAATGGCCGATACCTTATTGCCCTGGTAGTTTTGCTTAAGAGACCCTAGTTTTTCTAAGTCCTAACCCGTAGTCCAAAACACGTTTCTAGAGTACGCTTTCTCGTTTTAAAAACATAAAGTACACTGTTTTAGTCCAAAATACGTTTTCAGTATTTATAGAAATGCCACTAGATTTGTTTTGCTCATAAAAACTTCGTTTTAGCTCTGAATTAACCCGTTCAAATTGTGTTAGCTTCATAATTTCATAATCTACGTGTTAGTACCACTGTTAATCAAGTTTGCAACTTTTAAATTTCATGGTTAGGTTTAATTAAATAAGTGCTATAGGAAAACCCGTTTAATTCATAACTTCCGTGTTTTAGCTCCGATTTTCGTGAACTTCGCGTTGACGTGATCGTAGCGAGACATAGATTCTTTTCATAAACATTTTATCTTGTTTTCTATACTATTGGTGTACTATTCTAACTATAGGATTGTTTTCTTTACATGAATGTTCCTAGAATGTTGTGTGTTGCATGTTGGTCATGTTTAGACGATGAGGAGAACGTTGGAGATCAAGAGTTCTTCAACAACCAGCAGGACTAGCAGGAGTTTGCTAACCAAGACAAGTATAGCATGGGCCTACCTTGATGTCCTATTCACTTTAATCATTCACTCATGTGCACGTGTCTAACTTTGATAACCATAAGGACATCCTAGTTATTTGATGACATGTTCCCTTGACTCCTTTGGGTTAATTGCATATGGGTAGATTGCTAGTGCTTTAACTGAACATGGTCTATACAATGGTTAATGGTTCTATGGAACTAAAGGTAAAACATACTTTATAACAACTGATCCATAGGGCGAAGGAGCAAATGACTTTCAATCATGTTGCTCTCGGCCCTCCATAAGGACTTATCTATCGGCAAAAGCTGGGACTGACAGTGCAACCGTGAGAGTCATATGGCTCTGACTTTAGCTTAGTAATAGGATCTTTTCTAGCTTGTTAGATGTTACCTTTATGGCCCAAAAGGGGCTTGCCATGTTGGGTATGGGGCTGCCTCTGTTCCTATGTGTATAGCCACGATGGATATGTGCCATTGGAAAGGGGGGTTCCTACATCTACCTGCTGAGGAAACCTAGCGGCCCTAACTTGTTAGAGAAACCTATGAAATGGCTTCATAGTGTACCTTGCCCGCTCACCTTGGCAGTGACATGGGAGTAATTAACCCAGGCCTATGGGAATCATGACTCGCGACGAATGTGCACCACCTCTGTAGAGGGTTACAAACTATTATAACAGCCATGCTCACGGTCACGAGTGGCCCGGAAAACTCACAGAATAATTGGTTACTCCTTGTGGTTCAATTATGATGGTATACAATGATAATATGATGCAAATGATTCTGATATCTGCTTATGTGGGTTTAAATGAGAGCTTAAGCATAACTTGATTAAACTTGATAATAAAATCTTGTCTTACTAAAAGTGCTAACTGCAGTAAACCAGTGTCATCCTTTTTAAGCTACATAACCCCATGTTATCTTGTTAAGTACAGAAAGTACTTACGCTTGTTTACTTTCTATATTTGGATAAAAATCTCGGATGTGTAATAGATGACAACGGGTATGAGGAGTTTCCTGAGAATTATTGGGCTTGTGGTCAACCAGTTGACCTTTCCTGTGATGGAGTTCTATGAGAGAGTTATCATTATATCTTCTGCTGTGTTGTGTAAGACTATGTGTTGTTATTAATCGTGATGTAAGATACACTATGATGATACTTTTTATAATTTGTCAACTTGTGTGTGTGACTGATCCCTAGGCACACATGAGTTTTGTGCATTCAATTTTATCCTTAAAATTGGGTGTGACAATATCATATCGGCTTTTACCCCTTTGGTTTAATTTTGCCGTTGACTAAACAAATCGGTAATCAAGTATTAATCTAAACGCTAGGATAATACTTCTTTAGGAATTTTCCATTGATTGCTCTGTCAAACTCCTCTTCCCCTTCTAGCGTTTCCAAAATATAAGCATTGCTAGGCACACAACGTTGAATCTAATAAGGACCTTCCCAATTGGTCGACCATTTGCCAAACCTGCTGTCTTTAGACCCAATCAGGAATCTTACTTTCCAAACTAACTCTCCTTCACAAAACTGTTTGTTCTTGACCTTTTTATTATAATGCCTTGCAACCCTTAATTTATTGACCTCAATATTTTCAAGAACACACAGTCGATGACAACTTAAGTCCTCCAAATCATCCATCATAAGGTTTTTATAGACTTCGGCTGTCAAATCATTTTGCAATGTAACACGTCTTGATCTAGTATGAATCTCCTAAGGAAGAACTACATTATGCCCATATACTAACTCATAAGGTGATGATTTAATTGATCCATGACAAGCCATCCTATATGCCCACAATGCTTCATTAAGTGTCAAGTACCACTTCCTTGGTTGCTCTTTAATTTTCTCCTCAATCAACTTAATCAAAATTTGATTGGATGCCTCTGCCTGCCATTAGCTTGAGCATAATAAGGAGAAGCATTTAGTAATTTAATTTCCATACTGGCATCAAAATCTCTGAATTCCTCTAATGTGAACATTGTCCCTTGATTAGTGGTAATGGTTTGAGGAATTCCAAAACGATAAACAATATTCTCCCTAACAAAATCAACCATATTCTTTGAAGTTACTATTTTCAAAGGAATCGCCTCAACCCACTTAGTAAAATAATATGTTGCTATGAATATAAACTTGTGCCCTTTACTTGAAGGTGGAAAAATCTAGCCAATCAAATCAATTCCCCAAGCTCAGAATGGCCATGGCTTAATTATTGGGTTCATAGTTGATGTAGGTGATTTTTGAATATTACCAAAACACTGATAATCCTCACACCCCTTGTAATATTCAAAATAATCTTCTCATATTGTTGGCTAGAAATATCCAGACCTACGAATAACCCATTTCATTTTATAAGCCAATTGATGAGCTCTGCATATTCTTTCATGCACTTCTCCCATCAATACTCTTGCTTCTTCTTGACTTAAACATTTAAGCAAAACCGCATCGTCTATTTTGTAATACAACTGATTATCTAACAAAATATACTTAGTCAATTTATATCGCCATTTTTTGGTAACCATCTATGATGGATTCTTGAGGTAATCGACTATTTTAACTCTTCAATCATTAGCCAAGGTCCCACTACTTAAGATTTCTTGGAACACTCAATAGCCTGACGCATTTTGAGCTAACCAATTGGCCTCTTGATTCTGTGCGCTCAGAATATACTAAAGAGAAGTAAGGGGAGACCCCTCAAGTAACTTTTGACATTCATCATGGTAACCCCTCAGAATATCATCTTTACATTCATACAGGCCGATCAACTGATTGATAACCATCTGTGAATCTCCAAATATTTCAATTAACTCAGCCTTTACATCCTAAAGAAGTTGAAGTCACTTAAGAATAGCTTCACATTTTGCTTGATTATTGGTGGTCATTAGTTTGGTTTGAATGGCAAACTCAAAACTTGCCTCATGAGATGAAATAATAATAATACCAATGCCACCCCCCTTGCTTGCACGATGATCCATCAAAGAATAATGTCCAAGACATAGGTTTCACATAGCCGATGCTTAGTTTATGATGTTGAGTAATAAAATCGGCCATCACTTGCCCTTTGACTGTTTGAGCCGATTCATACCTCAAATCAAATTCTGATAATGCAAGAATCCACTTTCCCATTCTCCCATTTAATATCAGCATTGATAACATGTGTTTGATCACATCAGCTTGAGACACAACTATACAATCAGCCGATAATAAATAATGTCGTAACTTAGTGTAGGAGAAATATAAGCATAAGCATAACTTTTCAATAGGAGAATATCTTGTTTCTGGATCCAAAAGTCTTCTACTTAAATAGAAAACAACCCGTTCCTTTCCTTCAAACTCTTGCATCAAGGCCAATCCAATCGTTTGGCTATCGGCCAACATGTACAACTTAAAAGGCTTACCTTGCTAGGGAGGAACCAATACAGGTGGAGATTTCATATACTCTTTTATCTCCTCAAACATTTTTTGTTGTACGCCACCTCATTTAAATTCTTGATCAGTTTTCAACTTCAACAAAGGAGAAAACGGTAGAATCCTTTCTGACATATTTGAAATAAACCTTCTGATGAAATTAATCTTACCAAGTAGAAATTGTAATTTTGTTTTATTAGTTGGAGGTACTGCCTCATCAATTGCTTTCATACTTTTCTGACCAATCTCTCGTGGACCATAAAACCCAAAAATTGCCCAGCTGACACTCCAAAGGCACACTTATTAGCATTCATCTTTAAACCATGTTTTCTTGTGCACTCCAAAGTCTCCAGCAGATTAACCAGATGTTCTTTGTACCCTTTGGATTTCACCACCACATCATCAATATAGATTTTCAATAATCTTGCTGATCAACTTATGGAAAATATAATTCATTACCCTCTGATAAGTTGCACCAGCATTCTTTAATCCAAAAGTCATCACAACCCATTCAAATAAGTCGATTGCGCCAAGGCACCTAAAGGCTATTTTTGTTATGTCTTCTTTAGCCATAAAAATTTGATTATAACCTGCATCACCATCCATAAAACTACCTACCTTATGCCCAACCGCTGCATCTACCAACATATCGACTATTGGCATCAGATAACCATCCATCGGTGTAGCCTTATTCAAATCTCTGAAATCAATACAGACTTTCAACTTCCCATTTTTCTTATCCATAGGAACTACACTCGATATCCATTCTGCATATCGGCAAGGTTGGATAAATTTTGCTGCTAGTAGTCTTTCAGTCCCCTTCTTAATATCATCAAGAATATTTGGATTAAATCTTCTTGGAGCTTGTTTAAATGGCCGATATCCAAGTTTGATTGACAACCGATGTTCAATAATTGACTGATCTAAACCATGCATTTCATCATATTCCCAAGCAAAATAATCTTTAAATTCCTTTAACAAATCTATCAATTCTTCCTTAAATTCTATTTCTTCTAACTCATCGGCCGACGTAAAGCCATGTCCTAGTTTACCTTCTATACCATCTATTGGATTGTCCATTAAAATAAACTTTCAAAGCCGATTGCTCAGATCAGCTATTGGCCTTCATCATTGATTCTAATGAAGTCTTCTTCCCATCGCTTGCTAGAAAAACACTTTTAGTTCTCAATACATTGGGTCAGCTATTGCTATACTCATAGAATCATCGGCATGAACTAGCTCAACATTGTCTCCATGATACTAAATCAAGCATTGATGCATAGTCGACGGTACACAACAATTGGCATGAATCCAATCACAACCAAGGAGTAAACTGTATGAACCCTTTTCGTCAATGACAAAGAATGTAGTGAACAAAGTCTTGCTTCTAATTGTTAATTCAACATTTATTGCCCCCTGGTCTTGGACGCATTACCGCCAAAATCCTTAAGCATCATGTCAGTCTCACTCAGATCTTTTGGTCCTTTACCAAGCTTGTGGAAAGTAGTATAAGGCATAAGATTAATAGAAGCACCTCCATCAACCAACATTTTACTCATTGGATTCCCATCGACAAAACCTTTCACATATAAAGCCTTCAAATGCCAATGCTTAATCGGTTTATCAAATATAGCTTGTTGTATCAATGTCAACTGGGTTGTCATCTCTTCATACTTTGATTTATCAAAATCTAAATAAACTTCTTGATCTGCTAGAGCTTTAAATTCAGATGATAAAAAAGCCATTTGAATATTAGTTGATGGCTGACCCGTATCGGCTGTTTGTTTAGCACGCCATACTTGCGGTTTACTAGATTTTTGAGCCTGTTCTAATTCTCTGCTCCTTAGGCGTTGTACTCTTCTCTTCTAACTTCTTGTTAAACCTCCTGGACACCACTATCCTTCCTGCCAAACATACTTTTCATCATCCTCTTCTTCATAATCGGCCCAGTTCTGATCAACAACCAGCTTTCCAAGCCGATCATGAATGCTTCTATTTTTTAAGCGTCGATCCACATCATTAAGTTGATATTCAATTCAATCATGGATAGACCAGTGGTTGACTTGAGATTGCCTAAACTCCCAATATTGTTTGTTGCATTCTGGGAAATTATTCCTAGTAGGCAATCTCAAACCTTTGTTCCAACAATGTCTGAAGAAAAGGCAATTCCAATGTGACTCAACTTGTTCTCTTTCATATCTCTCTTCTTCTTGTTGACGTTGATAATCTTTCTCTTCTAACCAACGCTGATAATCTTTCTCCTTCTACCATTGCCATTCATTCAACAGAATTTGAGATATACCACGTGGTCTCATCGCACCATCTCTCGATGTTTCTCCCTGCTTATATCGGCTCTTTCGTTGGTCACGATGCCTTTTAATTTCTCTATATTCATCAGCCGATATTTGCATCTCTGGATCAATTGTTCTAGTTTCTCTTGCCCTAGCTGATGCTAAAACTTTAGCTTTCCCTTTGAACAACTTAGCATCAACCATGTTCTGATCCTTTGGGAAAGGATTATTATCAACTTTCATTTTCTGAGTTGTATCAAATTTAAGCTTTCCTTGTTGAATAGCCCTCTAAATATGCTACCAAAAAATTCTGCAATTATTAGTAGTATGATAAGTAGTGTTATGGTACTTGTAGAACTTCTTATTCTTCAACTGATCGGAAGGTAATATAATATGATTGGCAAGTAGTTTGTCTGCTTTTATAAAAGTTTGTCTGCTTTTATAACATCAAAATACGGATTATAAGCTTGTATGTCCCTTCTTAAGCAAGAAATCAAAAGTTTATCCGCTTTTATAACATCAAAATCATAATTATCTTCAACTTCCTTTTTCCAAGGATTTGGGACCATTACTATCTTTTTACCCCAATTCCATTCAGTTGTGGCAATTTCCTCTTCTTCTTCATCATCATCGACTAAATACGAATTATAAGCTTCAGTGATTGCAGCATTCTTCTAAAATCAGGTATCTCTATGCATATTCTAGAATTGGCTATTAAGTGCTGCCACCCGTTGAGCCAATTGACCTAAATTGCCAAATTGTTGCCCAAGCAACTTTTCTCTCCATGTTAGCAACATTCCTTGCACGGCCAATGCAGCTAGCTGGTCATCAGTCAAATTCAACGAAAAGCATAAGTTTCTTGTTTCTCAGAACCTCTGAAGGAACTCAGGACCCGATTTATTAGCTCTTTGCTTTATAGTTGTCAAATCTATGATCTTTCTTTCCCCTATCCCAGTGTAGAAATATGTATGAAATTTCATTTCAAGATCACTCCAATTGGCAATGGAATTAACCGCTAGTGATGAAAACCAAGTGAAAGCTGGTCATAACAGAGACAAAGAGAAGAAACGAACTCGATGCGCTTCTTCAATAGAGGTTTCACCCAACTGAGTAAGATATTGACTGACATATTCTATTATACTTGTGCTATCTTGACCAGTGAACTTAGCAAATTCTGGAAGCCTATAATTCATAGGAAGTGCCACTCAATCATACCACTCTGGATATGGACATTTGTACAAAAAGGTATACCCTTTTGGTTTTAAACCAAACTGATTCTTTATCATTTCGGTTACTCTAAGCAACAATTCATCAGCATTTGAGTTTGAATTTCTTGGCAATTGCTGACCCATCTATAGATTGAAATTCTGAGTGCCTTGATATCCTGAATTTGGAATCATATTGAGGGTATTATAATCTAAACCATAATGACATCCTTGGGGAATATCTATCTACCGACCCCCTTGCTAATTTACTATTTGAAATCTCTTATTGAAAACATTAGCATCTGTATCTCTACGAATCCTTTGAACCGATGGTGCTATTTTTTGAGCCAACGGTGGTATTTGGCCTGATGTACCAAAATTAACCATATGATTCTAAACTTGCCCTGTCGGCTATTGCACATGCTGCACTGATGATCCATGATTATATTGCATTTGATTAGTAGTAGCACCCCAAATTTGCTCAGATGGATTTTGAATTGCCTAGGCATCATCACTCTTAGCTAGTGCTGCTTCTTGATGGCTAGTACTGGCTTGATTAGTCCCTTGAGTCGATGGATGCAAAATATTGTAATAAGCCAGTCCAGCCTGATCAAGTGGTAATCCATGAAAAACCTCCTTCATGGTATTGTGGAATGTATTCAAGAAAGTTGTATTATGATTCAGCATTGCATCATGAACGGATTTGTTGATAGCTTCTACAAAGAAACGCCTATCATCAGCTTCATTTGTATCTGACTATACATGCATCAAAACTCTCGGCAGTGGATATTTCTATATAACTTTATTGTCACGTGTTTGGTGTATGACAACAAGCACTTGTTCTAAAACTCCTCTATAGCCTTACCAATAACATCTTTATCCTCATTAGGTAAGTCTTCATAAGGTACCATAAGAATATCCTTGTTGTTGTGATCCACCCTGATGATTGTGGTCCCACTAGACATGCCAAAAAGTGTGTTGACACAAAAATGTGGTGATGTGATCAACACACAACAAGCTAGATGATCCGAGTGGAACGAGGCTAGAGATCTACTTGGCTTTAACACAGAACCAACCGATTCTAAAAACTCAACGATGTGCCAGTCAATTTGACCTGCAATCGACAAGGAGAAAAAATGTTATCAGTAATTTAAAGTGGAACATGTCGGTGTTGCACTAGACAGTTCAAATGCATGGCTAGATAGCCGATTCAATAAGGCTATCGACTAAATAGTCGATATCTGGCGTATCCATGAAATAAAGATCTTTAAATCAAGGATTATCGGCTAATATTAAATGATAATGATATGATTCAAAATAACCGATGCTCATGGAACATCAGAAAGCATCATCGGCTAAATGGAACATGATCGATATAAAGCGTCGAGCCGATAAGTTTGATGAAAAGAGTATAACATGCGAACAAATTGACTGTCTAATATAAATGAATCTATAAATAATTTGAATCTAATCTATTATCATCAACGGTGAGGTTCGATCGGATCGATACAACTATAATAATGATAACAAACTAAAGTCAAAGAATCTATAAAACCATCTATATGTTGATAGATTCTTGAAAACATGCTATATGCGTGAAAGTATAGGCAAATTGACTAAAATAGCCGATGCAGTCATAGCAAACAAAAAGAGTATATATCTTGATCATGAACAAGACCACTAATCGATAATTTCTAATCTAAAGTCTTGCTAGTGAGGTTCGACAGGCTTGTGCAGCTATGGTAGTGTCATTAGATTAGATCTCATTAACTAGTGAGTTTATCCAATATTGAAATATGTCTTTGGATGCATACTATGTTTGATTAGAATTAAGCCACAAATTATAAGATTTAAAGCGTGACTAGATCAAAGGACGACCAATTAAGATGATATGATTCCGATATATCTCTATCTCAATCGGGTGATTTTGTTATAATTAATAAAACATTAATTATAACAAGATTGATGACTGGTGAATCAACCAAAAAATAGCAAAAAAAATCTTACTAATCTTAGCAGATTTGATAACTGGTGATATTGTATTAAACAAGTTATTTAACACAAGATCAATAACTTTGATCTATATTATGATTCATAAGAGATCAATCAGCTGATGCAGCCTTACAAACCACGATACAGATCGATAACTAATTTATATTATGGCTCATAAAAGATCAATCAGCTGATGCAGCTTTACAAGCATAATATAAGTCGTGACAGTACTCACAAGCAAGTTGGGGGTCCATCAGTTGATGCAGCCCTATTTGCTGAAGAACTCGCCGAGATCTATAGTACTCCTACTCCTAATGCGATGGCGAAAGCTGGAAATGTTGTATTGATTGAGTGTTCATTCTTTTTTTACAATAACCAGGGTCTAATATTTATACCCGGAATTCAAACATGAATCCTACTCAAATACGACTTATTATAATTCTTGAAATAAAAGAAAACTTTCTAACTTAATAATAACTTGGACCCTAATTTTCCTTATTTGTAGAGTCCGACACATCTTCTTAGCGCCACTCAAGTATAGCCCATTGACGCCATTAGCTGACGCCATCCATAAAATTGTCGATTCTGACATCACATCTAAATCAGCTGATACCGATTCACATCTAATCGATTTCATGATGACACAATCCTGGAAGCTTCGAGTTCCCGCGTTCTTCTTCCCAATTTTGGTGTAAACAGATGGTATATTTGGTGCACTCCGATTGATATCACACTTTAAAGGTCCATCTCTTATACCTTAGCATCATTTGGTAGACATTGCCCTCCCACATTTCCAATCCATGCATATGTACAAGCTTCAATACAAACTCTTAGCACATATGTAGGGGGAGCTAATGCTACCATTTGGGGTTCATGAAACTTGTCCATATCCTTTTACACATGGTAAATATGCTTGGGCAAGCAACATGGATTCAAATGAATTTCGATTCATATCTTTGTGAAAGGGTTGTCATCAATTACCAAAAAGGGGAGATTCAAAACTCTAATTTGGTTTTGATGAATTGATGAAACCCTATTGCTAACCTAGTTTATCGAAGTGATTATGGGATAGGTGGCACATTCCAAGTGGTGAAGCAAATGAAGATCATGATGTGATCATGGTGTGGACATGATGATCAAGTGCTTGGACTTAAAAAGAAGAAGGAAAAAATAAAAATCTCAAGATAAAGGTGAAACTTGATAGAAGCTTTTTGGTTTGGTGATTGAGACACTTATCGAGTATAATAACATTTAGGATCGATAGCCGTACTATTAAGAGGAGTGAAACTTGTATCGAAATGCGGTGCTTGAACTGACCAGACGTGGGGTCAGTAAGTCCGATAAATTATAAACGAAGGAGGCACGCTCGGGCTGCTCTCTGCCTGTGACCGGACGCTGGGTCACTTTGTGACCTAACACGCAGGGGGTGCGTCCGGTCGCCTGTGACATATGGTGATGTAAGTGGCTGAGTGAGTGCAGTGAAGACCTGACGCTGCAGCGCATCCAGACAGGGCGGACCTGACATGTTTGGTCAGGATTTAGGCGCTCTGGAACCTCTCTGTAAGCGACATAAAGCCATGAAGTTGTGAGCACCGGCGCGTCCGGTCGTAGTGTGGAGATGCGTGATGTTGAACTGATCTGACATGGTGCTAGTCACTTGGTCGATGTGTCTGGTCCGTCTTTAACTTAAGCGCGTGATCGAGTTCAACATTGGGATCGAATGTCGCATATTTGAAGCAGTGACACGTGGTGGCAGATCAGTGACAGAACGCTGAAGGTGGTGCGTCCGGTCGCCCCGAGAAGGCAATAGTGGGGAGCCCAATGGCTCTATTCATGGGTGCTCTCTATTTAAGCCCTATGGCTGGCTCAAGCTCACTCTCTTGGCCTTTTGCATTGACATAGCAACCTTATGAGCTTAGCCAAAGCCCTCCCACTCATCTTCAACATTGATTCATCATCTTTGTGAGATTGGGAGTGAATCCAAGTGTATTGCTTGAGTGATTGCATCTAGAGGCACTTGGTGTTTCGTGTTTCGCTGCTGGGATTCACTTATTACTCTTGGTGGTTGCCGCCACCTAGACTGGCATGGTACAGTGAGGATCGTCGAGCGGAGGTTGGTGATTGTCTCTAGCTCCTAATCGTGGTGATTGTGAGGGGTTCTTGACCTTTCCCCAGTAGGAGAGTCAAAAGGTATTCTAGTGGATTGCTTGTGGCTTTGCGTGATCCTCATCTTGTGTTGGTTGTGCACCAACCTATTGAGGGTTTGGCGTGTGATGCCAATTAGCGCGTGAACCTCCAAGTGAGTGAATCGCCACAATGAGGACTAGCTTGCCGGCAAGCAAGTGAACCTCGGTAAAAAAAATCTTGTGTCATCATTGTCCGAGGATTTCTTGATTGATTGTGATTGATTGGCTCCATCATATTGTGATTGGCTCTATCCTCGACACGGCAGTATAACTATCACATCCCCTCTCTTGTATTACATTCTTAGTGTAGCTAAGCTCTTTAGTGTAATTAGTTTTGAGAGCAAGCTTGTGTCGGGTCTAGTGGTTAGTGAGGCTCTTTAGTTAGCCTTTGAGAGCTCACTAACTTAGTGTAGTGACTTAGCAAATTGTGCTTAGTGCTATAGTCACTAGAATTGTGGTAGGTGGCTTGCTCTTTTAGTAGGCTAGCACAACACTTGCTTCGCCAGTTTAATTGTCTAACATATTTGCTAAGTGTTGTTGTAGAAATTTTCAATAGGCTATTCACCCCCCTCTAGCCATTAGGAACTTTCAGGGGGTGGAAGCTCAGTGGTCCATCGCTACAGTCATTGACATGCAAATTCTAGTCCTTGATGAACATCTGATAGCAATGGTAATGACAATGACGATAATTGGCATTTGGGGTTGCATTTCCCACACATTTGCCTATAGTCCTCCCAGTGAGATGATTTTGGTTACCATTTCACACGACGATCGTAGATCAAGCAATTCCTCCCTAAGAAAATTAAGACCCAGGCTCTAGCCAACATCTTCGCATAGGTTTGCATTTGAGGAAACAATGTCCCCCATCTTCATCAAAGCGCTTGCAGACCGGACATAGAGTATCGATCGGACCCAATCTTCTCTGAATGTTCTTCTTCATAGGTAGACTATTATGCACCAACCTCCAAACAAATTGCTTAACCTTTGGTAAAATTGGTAGCTTCTAGATTTTCTTCCACTTAAAATTCCTAGAGTCTGCTGAATCTGATCTAGATGACTCCCCACGTTGGCATATTGCTAAGAATTCCTTCTTATCATCAAGGACATGGTAAGACGATTTCACCAAAAACACTCACTTTGCATCATAGTGCCATGCAACCAAATCTTCATGCCTAGATCTCACTGGTATTGCCATGATGTCCTTCATGTCCTCCTCCCAGAAGATATCTCTCAATAGTTGGACATCCCACGAGCCAGTGCTTGGGTCAATGAGCTCTGAAACTTTTGAGAGAATTACTGCACCTTTGGGAGTAATTGGATGGCATATTAATCCCCTCAGAATCCATGGGTCTTCCCAAATTTTGATCGATTCTCCATTCCCCATGTGCCAAATGATGCCTTCTTTCAACGCTTGAATCCAACGCACAATGCTTCGCTAAGTGTATGAAAAGCCCAGGCCCTCTAGTAGAGAGGAAGCGGTGGCGAGTTGTTGATGAAGGCGACCTCAGAGGCGGTTCCGAGATCGGATCTGCAGTCGCAGGTGCTGGGGCGATCAGCGCAGAATTGATCTGCACTGGTTCGAGGAGCTCTCTGACTCCGTCAGCGTTGATGATCCAAGAGATCAATCCGACCATGAAGATCTGGCCGGGCTATGGGAGGGACAAAGAGCCTGCAGAAAAAGCCATCTTGTTCGACAAGGGAAACAACACTGCAATCCCCTACCTGGCACGCCAACTGTCGACAAAAGATGCTCGATAGTCCACCGAGGGGTATCTCACTGATGGTAGATTTGTCGTAGAGGTGAGCGAGATCAGGAGCGAGATGGTAATACAAGCACCAAGACACAAGATTTAGACAGGTTCGGCCATCAGTATGACGTAATACCTACATCCTATGTTCTGATGTATTGCATTAAGATGTCGAGTAGGGGACCCCTGCCTCTCCTTATATACTCTGGAGGGGTAGGGTTATAGGAAAAGTATCCTATTTGGTACTATACAATAGCTTACGGTGCACACCGAGCAGTGCCGTGCACGCTTTGATCTTGTGGGCTGGGCCACCTCTGAGGGTGTGGCCCATGTCTTGTCTTATGGATACCGGGGGCCATACCCCACACTTGCCTTCATAAGATCACCGTCTAGATAATATTTGGACATCAAAAGTCTTGCACATAAGGAGTTTGGATCCATTACTAATCTCCAAGCTTGCCTAGCTAGCATGGCTAAATTGAAAAGGTGAAGATCTCGATAACCCAGCCCCCCTTGTCCTTTCTGCTACAAAGGGTCTCCCAAGATAGCTAATCAATTTTATTCTCCTTGTCTTGTTGAGCCCACCAAAACCTATTGATCAATTTTCCAATATCATCACATAGCGTCTTGGTTAAGTCAAAGCATGACATAGCATAAGATGGAATTGCTTGTGCAATGGCTTTGATCAATATCTCTTTTCCGGCCTTGGAGAGGAGCTTCTCTTTCCAACCTTGGATCCTTTTCCACACCCGATCCTTGAGATACTCAAACATTTTCCTTTTGGAGCCACCAACATAAATCGGCAAGCCAAGGTACCTCTCACAGCTAGCTTCGGTGGAAATGTTAAGAATTCTCATAAAACTTTCCTTTGCTGCAGTCCCAGTGTTCCTGCTGAACATAATAGATTATTTATCCTTGTAGACACCTCATAAAGTTGTAGCACACGTCGCAAATGATTTGCACTCTCATCATTGACTTTTAAGAGAAGCAAAGAATCATCAGCGAACAAAAGAGAGTGATGCTCGGTGCATTATTGCAAATAGACACCCCCTCCAGAACACCATTACTTTCTACAACATTTAGCAAGGTAGAAAAACCTTCAGCACATAACAAAAAGAGATAGGGAGAAAAAGGGTCTCCTTGCCCTAGCCCCGTGAAGGGATTATTTCATCTGTAAGCTCCCCATTCACTTTGATCCGATATGACATAGTTGATATGCACTGCATAATCATTTTGGACCATCTTTCATGGAATCCCAGCTTCTCCATCATCTTTTCTAAAAATGAGTCTCTCAGGTCTTGGCACTTTGGAATCAATACAACCACCGTTTCATTCCATTGACTAGGCATCTCGCCTCCATCAAGAAAGTGTTTGACTTCTTTGATCACATCATCACCGCAAATATTCCAATATTTCTTATAAAAGAGAGCAGGCATACTGTCACCACCCAGAGCTTTAAGATCACTGATGCTGTCAAGTGCCCTTTTAATTTCTTAGCTATGAATTCTTTGATTAAAGACATATTCATCTCCTGGGTCACTTTGGGCAGCACATATTGCAATAATTCATCGGACTAGCCTCCTGCATTGGCATGAAACAAATCTTTGTAGTAATTAGTAATAACATGTTGTTTTCCCCCTCCTGCTCCACCACCGATCCATCCTCCATCACTAATTTACATATGCGGCTCCTTTTCTTTCTTTCAGAAGCAAATTAGTGAAAGAATTTAGTGTTTCGATCACCATTATCAAGCAATGAGCATGTGCTCTTTGTTTCCTAGTACAAATTCCTTTGCTCCTCAAGCCTCTCCAATTTATACTTCAAAATTTCCTCTCTACCCACTGAATATTCACTGATCGGCATTTTCCTGCATGTCTCTAGCTTCTTCCGAGCAAACTTGATTCTCCTCTCTAGATCATCTAGCTCACCCAAAATATTTCTTCTCTAGTCCCACAGATCACTAGCAACCCCCTTCACTGCATTTCCCACCTTTTCTCCTCTCACTTGAGTCGCTAGCTTCCAAGCATTCTCAATGATCACCCACATTGCTCTTCTTCAACCCAGCCCGCCTCAAAACGAAACATCGGAGCCCTTGGCCGAGTAGCTGCAACCCCGTACAGATCCTCTGTGGTCACAAATGACGGGTCTATGATCAGAATGACGTTGGTCCCCATTGATTACCCTGTAACCCGGGAACCGGCCTCTCCAATCTCCATCCGCAACAGCCCTATCCAAATGCTCATGAATATAATGTTCGAAAGTATGACTGTTATTCCGCCAAGTAAACACATCACCTTCAAAACCCAGGTCATGGAGGCCGCGGTCTTCCAACGCCTCCTTGAATTTGTCCACACACACTTGGGGCCGAGGCACCCCACCATCCTTCTCCCAGCTTAGGAGGATTTCATTAAAATCTCCCATTCAAATCCAAGGCCTCTGTCGTGCCGCATTCAGGACACGTAATGCACGCCAAGACAAATCCTTTTTATCTGAACTTGGTTCACCATAGAAGCCCATGAACCGCCTAGATTAAACCATCATTCTCTGTCACATCCACATCTATGTACGACCTTGAGACTGCAGGAACATGCAGATCCTACCCCATTCTTCCAAAAAGAACTGAGACCACCACTCGTCCCATTGCAATCTTTAGTAAAGCAATTTGTCATCCCCAATCTCCAACTGAAAACCTTGACATTATTTTCCTCCATCTTTGTCTTCGACAAAAATAGAATGTCAGGGTCCTCCTCCTTCTGAATATTCAGAAGGCTATGAACTGTCCGGGCCATTCCCCAATCCCCGGCAGTTCCACACGATGAGCTTCATTGGGCTCCGCAGGGCTGTTCTGACAGCCCCACTTTCACAACATCGCTTGTCGAGATAACACACCCACCACTCTGTGTCTTGGATTTCTTGACCCTTAGGTCCTGCTCATCATCAAGATCCATCAGCCCCCACCATGTTTCTTCTTCAAAGCCTCATAAGCCGGCTCAGATTTGGATCCATCCCCCTTTTCTCGAGGCATCTTTTGGAACTTGCTCGAGGTTCTCCTTGTTCTAGTGGACTCAGGGCCCCTTGGGCACGTTTGCAACCTTCTTCTCCCCCTCCACGTGCAAGAAAAGTAAGCCACGGTTCCCCTCACTACCACCATCTTCTACCCGATCTTTGATCTCCTATGCCTTGGTATTTTCATCCACCACCGCAAACAGCTGCTGCCACGTCACCTGATCACCCGGAGCTGGAGCTGCACCTATGATCTTCAGAGGGTTGAGCGCTCCTTTCTCCTCATTTCCAGCAGTCTTCCACTCATTCGTACGGTCTGGTGATTGGCGCCAATAAGGAGCGTCGCTCCTCGTATGCCCCTCGGTGCTCCTACTACCCGAGCCTGCACCACCACCCCAGAGATGAGTTCTCCCGCTTCCACTCAAGTGGAAACTCCTGCCATCACCTTATCGCTCCCCAACACTACCACCACGCTTCTTTGGAGGGACAAACCTGAGTTCTCTGCTGAAAAGCGTCACTTCATCCTTTGCCTTTTCTTTTTGCACACTTTGTCGGTATGCCCAATAAAACCGCAGCAGTAGCAAAACTCATGGGAGATACTCATACGACAGCGAACACCATCGATTCCTCCACCCCCTCACCAAGCGAGACCTGTGACACCCCTCATCAGAGGTTTGCGTATGTCCAGTCTCACTTTCAGTTGAAGAAAACGCCCCGCAACAATATCATCAGCCTCCATCTCCAAGAACTCACCCACCTCATCGCCAATGCACTCTTGCAGTGGATTTGTTCATCAAACCCATAGGCAGGTTTGCAACTCTTACCTAGATCTGGATGAATGAGAATTCTATCTCATCAAGAGTTTTAGATCCGTCAAAATCTGCCACCACCAGGAGCTCCTTCGACACCGTCCATGGCCCCTCCTCCATTGCCTTCCTCTTCCCCGCCGCTTGACCAAAGGTGAACAAGAAATTGTCGCCTAGGTCCTGACATTCGATTCCGTGTACTGGGCACCATATCCATCCCAATCCAACGCATGTTCGATCACTTCAGGACGGATACTCCTCTCTGAGAGTAGCTTGCCAAATGCCTTGAGCGGTGCTGCTGCATCCCCATTGCCCTTCAACTCCACCCCGATCCAATGCGAACCGACTTCTTTTCCGCCTCCGAGAGATTGCAGATCCTTCAACAGGTTTTCCACCTTGTCCATGGATTACTGACAGGTCGAATCAAGCCGAGTTCCAGTTCCAGTTCCAGTCGGATCTAAAGGGCTAGCAGTTATAGGTTTTTACGTGGACATGGACACCGGGTGCAATACTCAATTATGGTGGACACGGAACCAAACTCGATGAAAGTTTGGAATCAGGAACAGGACACGACCGAGGGAGGGATCGAGACAAGGAAGAGGACAACGAGAGAGCAGTGCAAGATCCGACCGGAAAGCACCGTTCGCCGGCGATCAAGACTCGAGTCGCCTAGGAAGTCCTAGGCGCCGAGAAAAAAACCGCTAGACGGCGCATTTATTACGCTCGAATTCCTTGTTCTTTTCCCCGTTTCTCTTCATGTTTTTTTTTAGAAATTCTCTTCTTGGGTAGTTCCTTTTTTTTAGACTGGGTAGCTCTCTTTTGGTCCCGGATCCAAAACTTCGGGCCGGTCACCGTATGCATTAGCCAAGAATGATGGCCTGTTGGGTTTGCACGTAGGTTTTGTGGCCCGACCCTATCCGATCGTCCAGGATCTGCTCCACCGGCCCATGCTCATGCTCTCGAGAAAGGCACCCTCAGTCGCTCACTGCCCGGCCGAGACTGGGTACAAGGCCATTTTCCTTCTTTTTTTTGCGACGAAACGGTACAAGGCCATTTTCCGTGGCGAGTTTTGCAGCGTAGTTTCTAGAAATACAAAAATGTAATGAAATACGTATAAAATAATCATTCTCAATACATATTTTTTTAATTTCATAGTCATTTAATTTTATAACTTCTAGTCTAGAGTTGAAAACCGAGCCAAAATAATTTTATCTATGTGAAACTCATATCTTTTTTATTAAAGATGTCACCACATCATCAAAAATCTTTGTTGGTGTCACAACACCCATGTCGTGTGGTCTGGCCGCTCGGAGCTCATGCGTGTTGTGGCAGTCAAGCAGGCATGTAGGTCGCCTTCTATCTTTTTCTTAAACTAATAACAGGTGCACACATAGCTATCTATTTAAGTTGAATCAATCTCTTGTTAATTTTCATACGGAATTAATCTTTTATCGCACTAGCATTTATTATATATGGAGATGGTCTTGCTATAATTTATTTGATTTAATATTGGGCTAAATAAAATTAAATCTAGTAAAAAAAGCTAGCTTATTATTATTAACACGAACACTATGAAATAAATTGTATGTTAACGCACCATAGGTTTACTAGTCATGGATAATGATTGATGAGCTTTTCTCATGGATGTTGGCGTTCAGTACTATGATCATCATGTCCCTCGGCCTCTCGATCATCCACCGTACCCATACATTACCATGTTTAATACCGACAGTTTTTTGTGTGTAGATATCACGCAACGTGTATAAATGAACCCATATATATCTTCACGGGATGTACTCGTGATTCCTGAATTCGGCGGCAACATGACTTACATGTTTAAATTTATATTAGTCTCGTTCCCTTTTTCTGGTATACACGTGAGTTCACTATTAAAAAAATAGATACACATCCATTTATTTACAGGACACGGTTGCTATTTCTAGCTACCTCTAAAAATATTGAAGAGCATTTTAATAGTAAACCACTGAAGAAGTATTTATGTGTAGGAGTAGTTGGTGTTATTAACCGTCTCTAAAAATAGTCTATATT
The DNA here is from genome assembly GCF_019320115.1 of Miscanthus floridulus. Lineage (NCBI taxonomy): Eukaryota > Viridiplantae > Streptophyta > Magnoliopsida > Poales > Poaceae > Miscanthus > Miscanthus floridulus. The sequence continues at coordinate 90,768,125 of NC_089587.1, read as the reverse complement.
TCGACCGCGCTAAAAATATACGTTCATTAGCTGCTCAAAATCAGCTAGCACTTCAGAATTTCGGAGAGTACTTCTCATTTTATCTCTCCAATTTCCCGCTCTTTCTCTCTCTTATCTTCCCCTGCCTCCTCCCCCTCTCTCTCCTTTATATTGCAACTCTGTAGGTAAAAACTATTTATTTAAAATTATTTAGGTCCCTAAATATTCATTAAAAGTTCTCTGGGCTATTTAAAAAAACATAACTTTGAACAATTTTTAGAAGCGGTTACTTAAGTCAACCAGTCACTGAGAATGATTTATGTTTAAGAAAATCCACCACTAGAGATAGCCTCCACGAATAGGTCAAAATGAGTGATTCTAGTATTGCATTCACTTTCACGTGTGTAGAGGGATGGTAAGGAAAGGTTGCGCAAGAGCTGAGGTCTTGGGTTAGAATCCTATTCACAACTTCGGATTTATACAAGAAAAAAAGAAGTGTGGCGTGGTATGCACAAGGCGTGGCCTGAGGGGTTCGAGTCAGGTGATTGAAAATTTGTTTCTAATGGCTGTACGGTCACCACCAATGGAAAGTATCTTATTTTCATTAGACTTTCACACTGGCGGTAAAAAACTAGCGCCGATAGAAATCAAATTATACCACCAGTAGAAATAGTTTTTTTTTACTAGTGACTGTTGTTCTATTGCTCGTGCTAAAGGTGTGGGGCCGGGTCAGCAGAGGTGACCGCTGCATGCTGTTGCTTGGTTGGCTGTCTGCAATTACCCAGTTTACTCTTTTGTTGTGTTCAACTTTGCTTTGTTAACCCATAGGCTGCTCATTAACCCGTTGTGATCCACATTTTGTTTACAGAAGCAATGTCCAGCATGCACTGACACATTTTGGTAGTCATGCATTATGGGGATCTTTGATTTCAATACTGCAACAATGGCACTAGAAAGTAGTACTGGTAATGCATTTCGTACCTGCATGTCCTATTGTCTTATACACACAGATTAGCGCTACTTCCTTTAGTTGGAGGAGGAGGAGGAGGAGGAGGAGGAATCTGTTTCACTGTCCAACATTACCAACATTACAATATTGATCAAACTAATCCCCAGTTATGTTTGTTTTTACGGTGTGTGTATATATTCATGTCCAAGTCTATATATGTTTATGTTTGAAAATGCTTTTATTCATAACTAAGATTACAAACCATGGGTTGGAGAGAAACCTGTAGATGACACTCTTCTTTTTATTTAAGAATCGTTTTAATCCTATCCCTTTAAATATTAATCATTCTATGTAATTGGAATAATGATCCAAACATATATGTTTCTAGCATTAGCATTAAATCACTTCAAAGTCTCTCATCAACGCGCAGGTTTTTTCCCTAGTTCATGCAGAACTTCTAATACTTATGTTAATTTTATAAAGCCTTTTTTTAGGTAGGTTAATTTTATGAAGCCTGTGTAGGAGCATTGGTGGTTGCTGGTCTAGTGCTGTATACTGGAGACTACTGTTCAATGCCTTGTTGGATAGGATAGATCTTGTCAAAAAATGCCTTAATAGGATCGACATTCAGATGCATTCACGGTTGTAGGACCGACGACAGGTAGGCGTAATCATATATAATAAGGACTTAGTACCATACCAAGTCTTAATAATAGAGTGATACCACTGCTAATAATCATCTTGTTCCGTGCATCGCCCTCGCTCGCTCCGTCCTATATATGCACGTGGTCCCGGCCTGCGCTGCTAGGTCTCATGAGCTATGTATATGTACTCATCGTTGCTAGCTGCACTGAAAAGGCGACGTCTCACCGGCGCTGTCGGACGCACGGAAAGGGCTTGTTCGTTTGAATTTATCAGATTCTCTCACAATAAAATAGCTTCAGTCGACTCATTAGTCGGCTTTAATATCAGCCGAAGAGGCCGATTCTGCTCATCGCCGTCGTCGGCATCGCCCAGAGCCAGCCGGGCAGCCCATGCATGCATGCTAATAAGTTGCTAAATACTACCATAATTTTTTTTACTACCATAATTAACCGTGCTCCAATCGAGCTACCTAATTAATATAAGCAACGTCTGAATCAGGCACGAAGAGGTCAGGTCGATCAGCAGCAGGCGCCCAGGTACGTAGGCTACGCGATAAGAGTTTCCAGGTCGATCAGCAGCAGGCGCCCAGGTACGTAGGCTACGCGATAAGAGTTTCACATTTACAAGCCTGCCTGTCTGCCTGCATGCCCGTCGTGGCCCAGCGAGTTACCGAAACTCCCGGCAACCAGCAGACGACGACGGCTGTCCTGGCTACAGCCTACAGGGATGTACCAGGCGGTGGATGCAGCCACAGCACCCAGCAGTGTGAATCGATCGGCTTTACCACCATCGTCCAACTGAAAGCAACGTATGTATGTAACCCATGGTGGGGGTGGAATGAATGATCAGCAGACAGTGATGAGATGAGACTATGAGAGTTGCTAGAGTGCGTGGGAGACTGAAACACCTTCGTCATTTCGTCCGTTCGAGCTGTATACATCGATGGATCCATACAGCTTGCAGCAGCAAGCAGCTTGCTTGTGGACTGTGCCCGCGTCTCCATTTTCTACTGAACTTGCTGGTCAAGTGCGGCGCCGCATTCTTAACTTTCTTCCTCCGCATCGAGCCTATCGATCGGTAAGCTAGAGACTGTAGTATGTAGAAACCGATGTTCTTGCAACATCATCAGCAGTAACGGACTCAGAGCGATGTGATGTGATTGTTGTTGTTGCCCATTGCATGCACACTGCTGCACAGGCAGGCGGCCGAGTCCGAGGCTGGGAACGAAGCTGCTGCAGGTTGCAGCATCGATCGCCATTCGCCAACCATGCATCTGGCAGCCGACAGCAACCGGTGCAGGGCGGTACGGCGAATTGGCGATGCACTAGCTAGCTACGGAGTACTCCGTACTCCGCTAGCACGCAGTTACTAGTCGGAGTACTGTAGCAGCTATCTCGCCGCTGCTGCAGTCAGTGCTAAGTACAGTAAAAATTAATCACACATCATGAGTCCGCCTTGAGCATGCCCAATCACTCACTGTTGGATTGGATTGGATGGATGATGGATCGACCGATGGAGGAGAACCCGGATCGGAGTCGTACGCACTCGGCACTGCAATGCACTGCAGCGATGAATAATCGCCGTCCATGTGCTACGTGTCCATATGGTATGGACCGAATTTTTTGTTTTTTTCCCTTTTTTGAAATTTTTTCACAAATGTGCCCCCGGAGACATGATTTTAAAATCTGAACCTTTAACTCGGCACTGGAGTAATTGACGTCGAGCTTACACGTCTCGGCGTCAGTGCATATAGCACCTAGGTTTTGGGGCCACCTAGACGTCAATGAAAACGTGGCGGTGACCTGGCATGCACCTTGGCGCCATAGATCTTGGCACCGAGTTTGGCGCCTTAGATCTTGGCGCCGAGATTTCTTAACGCCGTTCCGGCCTTACAGGTGGGTTCGTTTTCTTTCTCTCCTCCTTCCTCTCCTCTCTTCCTCTCCCGTTCTCTCTCACGCCTCTGTCTCCGACGCCACGGCCAGCCCGTCCATCCCCGCGCGCTGCGCCGCTCCGTGCCGGTAGGCGAGCCCGCTCTGAGCACCGGCACCGCGGCTAGCCGCGCCCCGCCACGCCCCATCCCGTGCCCCAGCCGGCCGCTCGCCCGAGCCCGCCCCAAACACCGGCGCCGCGGCCAGCCGCGGCCCGCCCCGTCCTATGCGCCGGCCCGCGTGCCCCGTCCCGCGCCCCACCACACGCAGCCGCCGTGGCCCACGCCCGTCCCACGCGCCGGCCAGCCGTGCCCCGCCCCGGGCGCCTCGGGCCGCCGAGCCTCGCGCGCCGTGCTACGCCGCGCCGGTTGGGAGTGCCCGGCCGCGCCCATCCCCACCCCGCGCGTCGAGCCACGAGGCACTATGCCCCGCCTACAACTGTTGCGCCACCCTACCCATCGTCGAACCCAGACGGCCGCGACCGCGCCGGCCCCTGCTGCGCTGCCCTCCCTTGCCCGCTCCACAAGGGCAGCGGGGGCCGTAGGGCGGTAGCGGGGTGCCGTTTGTCGGCCTCCTGTGGCTGCCCACCCCCGTCCGCTTGGCCACTCCAGTTGCCGGCCAGGTGCACGCGTGGGCGCATGACATCTTCCCTGCTAGCCGTCTCTGCCTCTTGTCGACCGGCTGCGCCTCCCTTGCACTCGAGGTACATTAGTTTTTAAATTTTGTTATTTAACAGTGGTTATTAGTTGGTTAGTGTGGTAGTGATTTAGATAGGTAGAAAGATATTTAGATTGATAGGTTGATTGATGGATACTTTACATAGTTAGATATATAGTTAGTTACATAGTTATATAGTTAGTAAGATAGTTAAATAGTTATGTACTTAGTTACATAGTTAGTTAGATAGTTACTTGACATAGTTAATTAGTAGTACTTAGTAGTGAGTAGTGAATTCATAGTATCTATTTAGTTAGTTATTACATACTAGAGACCTTGTACTTAGTATGCTTCATTTATATTGGACTAAAGGAATTGTGCGTCCTTATGTGTATAAACTAGATAGACAACCTAGTGAGCATATATCATGAAGGCACAGTGGAAAGAGATCACTATGGATATGTTGAGGTTGTTGAGATGCAAGGCGTGCCTGTGTTATTCAATGAGAAGCCTTCATTTAGGCCCCGTTCGCTTCGCTGGAAAACAAGTCAAAACACTGTTTTGACTGATTTGTTGTGAGAGAAAACACTGTTCCAACTGAAAAAGACGAAATATAAGAGAAGCGAACAGGGCCTTAGTGAGTTGGTTGCAAGGGCTCGGGAGGAGCTACATTGCCATGGAGCTGCTGATGATGATGGCATCGCAGTGGAGAGTGTACTTCACCTAGGTTCCCCTTACAACATCCTAAGGAAGATGATCCCAATTGGGTGTGTAGACCAGTGGGAGAACTATGTGAGATCAGCTATGAAATGCCAGTTCCAAAGTTTGGACGTGGTTGTGCATTGGGTGTTAGTTGATCCCATCCCTCATGGGTTTTCCCCACCAATGGGTCAGCAGGCACACTTCGACCCTCCCGTCCCGAAACCTGATATGGATGTGGAGGTTGCACCTATGGTTCCCGATGCTCAATCTACTCCCAATGACCTAGTTGGAGATGCTTATCAGACTCATGATGTTGTGGCAGATCCTCCTCATGAGACCCCTTTGACACAGAATCATCCGAGTAAGTGTCTTATCTGCATGGTTATTGGGAGCTTACCCCCTTCCTTACATCCATTTTTTATTCTTTTCTTATTTTTCTACTTATGTTGCAGGAGACATTTCTGACAATGTGGATGTGCCCACTGTTGCTGCGTAGGTGCACTATGGAGATGGATTCTATGGCTCTAATAGTGTTGAAATTATGAATGATTCAGAGCCATATGAGATGGCAAGGGCTCTTGATTCTGATGATGATCGTCCTGTTGGAGAGCTGACAGAGTGATGTTGAGATGCTGAGGCGTATCTTCCCCGGCCGTTGTGATCCAAGAGTTCACAAGTTCAGCGATCTTGCTCATTCCGATCAGGCGTGTGCAGAAGGACGTGATGATGAGATCCTAGAAGCTCCTGAGGCCGGCCCTAACATGGTAATTGAGAAGGGTAGGGTATTCAAGGACCTCCCTGCATTGAAGAGGTGGTTGTAGGCGTTTACAGTGATACAAAAGTGACCTTACAAGTTCTTGCATTTATATGCGGAGCGTCGTTACACAGTTGTGTGTGACAAGGAACGCTGCCCATGGAGGGTTTGTGCAAGGAAGCAAAAGGTCACCGAAAAGTAGAAGATCACAAAAGTTGTTGGGCCACACAATTGTGCTGACTATGTGCTAACACTGAAGCATCGGCAGTTGACATCTACCCTTATTGCCAAGCAATTGGTGGGAATATTACAGGGAGAACCCAACATGAAGGTTAGGACAATTATCAGGACCGTTGAGGCGTTGTATGGAGGTTATGTGATAACTTATGGTAAAGCTTGGAGGGCTAAGCAACGAGCATGGAAGATGATATATGGGGACTGCTAGGATGGGTATGAGCAGCTGTCAGTATTTTTTAATGCAATCAAAGCGGTGAATCCAGGCATGCATTTATGAGTACATCCCAAAACCAAATGCATGGAAGGATGGGAGGCAGATATTCCTCAGTGTGTCGAGGCCTTTAGGCACTGTCGTCACGTCTTCTCCATTGATGGTACATTCTTGATTGGCAAATACCAGGGCACACTTCTCATAGCCATATCATATGACGCGAACAACAAGTTGGTTCCTTTGGCATTTGCTTTGGTTGAGAAGGAGAACAATGACAGTTGCGGAAGGTTCTTGAGGCTAGTATGGATACATGTGGTTGGGTCTGGTAGGGAGGTTGACATCATATCTGATAGGCACTAGGGCATACTTAATTCTATATGAGAGCAGATAGAGGGGTATGCACCTTTGCACCATCGTTGGTGTACTTAGCACCTTGCTGAGAATCTACTCCGGAAGGATGGTGTGAAGGATAACTTTGATCTGTTCCAGGAGGCTGCTCAACAGCTTGAGGACAAGTACTTTCAAAAAAAGTTGGAGCAGGTCAGAACCACATCAAATGCAGAAGGTAGACAATGGCTCATAGGTTTGATGAGGGATTTGGAGAAATAGACAAGAGCTCACGACGCCGGTGGATGGAGGTATGAGTTTCAGTGCAGCAATTGCTAGAGTCATTCAATAAATTGCTATTGGGGATACGTGGTATGCCCATGAGTACAATTGTTCAATTCAACTTCTACAAGCTTGTTGCCTGGTTAAACGTTAGACACACCCATGCATTGAAGTTGCAGAGTGATGGAGAGATATGGGCTCTAAAACCAAAGGCACACCTAGAGAAGGCAAATGAAAGGGCTGGCACACATGAGGTTATATGTTTTGACCATGCCATAGGGACTTATCAAATTGAGCATAGGGGTTGTACAACGTCGGACGGTGAGGTCCGAGAGTCGAGGATGCATGTGGCAATCCTCCAAGATTTCACATGCACTTGAGGTAAACCAAGGCAGTACCACTTTCAATGTTCTCATTTGGTGGCAGCAGCTAGGCATCACAACTTTAATATCGAGAGCAGGATACCTCACGAGTTCAGTGTTGACACGCTTGTGCACACATGGAGCCCCTGCTTCATGCCTTTCTGGGACCCTAGAGAGTGGCCTTCATATGATAGGCCAAAGTATATTACGGATCTAGCTTACCGTTGGAACAAGCGTGGATCAAGGAAGAGGACGAGACATAGGATGGTTATGGATCAGATACCTGGAAGAACAAGGCGTGGAGAGGAACCCCATTTCTTACTGACCCCGAGCAGTACGAGTGTGGCAAGTGTGGTAGACTGGGCCATAATTCACTCACTTGCCATTGATAGATTAGTGAGGTGCGACTATTGGTTGTTTTCATTATTTCATATTTGTCGTATTCATTCAATTAATTATGCATGTCTCAATTTATGCTTGTAATTGTGTCAGTTACTTGTATATTTCTAAGTTTATGTTTCATTGTATATTGAATTTCTATTTCATTGACTTTTTTTGTAGGATGACGCAATTCCATCTGCTCAACCCGGCGTACGAGGAGACCCACCGAGGACGTCTCATAGCGGAGGGGTAGGTAATAATCTATATGTCTTGTTCAATTTTTGTGAGCTCACATATGTTCGTGAAGTAACAGGAGACTATGTTTTATTCCATGTAGGACCTTCTGCTCCTTCATCCTAGAACCCACAATGGGTTCTTAGACATGCAGTAGGACAATAGGTACACTCCTTTCCTATAAAAAGCTGGCCTAGATGTCATCTCTTTTCAGGTTCATCGTGGGTTGCCCAAGTTCAACTCAGCGGTCATAACTGCATTGGTTGACAGGTATTATCTTCAATCATTGCCTCCATTCATGGCCATTTGTTCATGTGTGTGCCTTTTTGACATGTAATCTTGCTTTGTCTAAAATGTAGGTGGTGGCCTGAGACTCACAACTTTCACTTGCCTTTTAGAGAGATGACAGTCATGCTCTAGGACTATCAAAAGATGCTAGGTCTGAGGATTCACGGCAACGCAGTGACTGGGCAGTGCAGGTCAGAAGGTTGGAGAGCATGAGTAGAGGCCTTCCTTGGGCATGAGGATGGCGAGCAAGGGGCTCATAGTTCTAGAGTTCTAATCTCCTGACTCCGGCAAGAGTTCGCACAATGCCCCAAGGAGGCAGATGAGGAGACAGTTGGGTACTACTGCAGGGCGTGGATCATACACCTGTTTGCCTATGTTCTCTTCCTTAATGCCATGGGTGACACTGCATCGTGGATGTGAGTCCACTGCCTCACTGACTAGGACCAGGCGGGTTAGTACAGCTAGGTCTCTATAGTGTTGGGTTTTCTTTACCGGTAGCTTTGCAAGGCGTGTCGTCGGCCTTCATCCTCATCATCACTTGGTGGATGCGTGTACCTACTCTAGTTGTAGATGTGGGCTCATCTACCAGTTGGCCGTCTTGAGGTTCTTCCTAGTCATGAGTGGTTCCCAGGTCAGCCTCCATGTTGGCAGCCGACGTGGGCGTACCTTTGGGACCAGGTTAGGGTTCCACATGTGAGGTTAGAGTGAGCGTACATTGAATTCAGGAACGAGTTAGCCACGCACATGGCGTCTAGTGTAAGTAAATTTTATTTCCCATGCTGATTTGAAATGGTTTAGTATAGCATCTAACATCTTGTTTGGACATGTTGTAGGTGTCGTGGGAGCCGTACTATGGAGAGGGGGCACTTCTGTTTCAGTTGAGCAACATGTGTGGGTGCGACAACAACTTCTACAGGATGAGGTGCCCTCTAATCTGTTTCTATGCTGTCGAGTTCCACCTGCCAGATAGAGTTGCACACCAATTTGGAGTGAGATAGCTTTGGCCAACGGCTTCATTCTCGACTAGCATTGACTTACACAAGTAAGTGTTTTGCTATTTCAATTGTCTCGTGATGGTCCATTTCCATTAATTCCTATATAAGATGAAGTAATGATGACATATGTGCACTTTTAATATGGTGACATGTACATGGATTGAGATGAATGTACGTGTATGGGCATTTCTTGTTCTCATCATTATGGCAAGTTATAGGATTATGGGTTCAACCCATTGTTTACACCAAAATTTGGAAGAAGAGTCATAGGGACTCGAAGGCTCCTGAGGTCATGTCATTAGGGAATCAATTATGTGCAGATCAGAACTAGCTGATTCGGGCGCAAAACTAGAATCGGCTTTCTTCAGATAGCGCCAGCGGATAATGACGAAGGTTATGATCGGCGCCAGGATGAAACATGCTGGACTCTACAAAAAGGGAAAGATTAGAGTCCAAGTTATCTTAAATTAGGAATATTTTCGTTTATGCCAAGGATTGTAATGAATCGTGCTCAAGTAGGATTCATGTTTAGGTCCTCGGTATAAATATCAAAGCCCTGACTATTGTAAAGACAACAATCAATCAAATACAAGTCAATTACTTTTTTTGGCTCCGGCCACCCCTTAGGAGTAGGAGTAGAGTAGATCTCAGCGAGTTCTTTAGCGAGTATGGTTGCATCAATCTGGTCGACCTCCACTGCTTGTCTGTAAGTACCGTCATGGTTTATACCTCTGTTCGTATGGCTACATCGATCCGGTTGACCCCCACTGCGACTCTGATATAGGCTAATTATCGACTCTTGTCTAATTCAAGTATGGCCTGTGTGATTCTGCCTCACACCCCACTGCTTGAATTAGATCAAGGTCAAGTTATCGACTCTACCTTAATATGGAAGTCTTTGGTAGATTTATTAAGTTACTGATATTGCTTATTACTTTCATCGTTTATCTAATTACAGCAATATCACTCTGCCCAATTGAGATTGATCTAGATCGGCCTTATATCTTGTTTAACTCATCGTTTGCTAATTTAAAGTTTATGTAATCTACACCTTAAACGATGAATTATGCTTTTATCGGCTATTTTACATCAATCTTAATCGTGCATAGCGTGCGGTTAAGGCATGTCCGATCTCGAGTAGATCTATTTGTTAATGAAAACCGTTCCATGGCTCGTCATCATGACCTATGGGATTCTGCCTCTCACCCCACTGTTGGCACCATGGAGTGGGGATCGTTAGTTGGTAGACCCGTTCCTGAGGAGGCATGACCTTAACTGTGCGCTATGCCTGAATTGACTATTTAGCCGATATTGAGTGCTTTCACGAACAATTCACATTACGAGATCATTGAAGTAGAGATAAGTTGAAAGATATGTTCACCCCATAATCTTATTATTGTATTATGGCCTGCATGATTCTGCCTTATGCCCCACTGATATTAGTAATGAGTTAGGGTCGTCGAGTCTATTGTTGTTACTACGGCCTACATGATTCTGCCTCATGCCCCACTGGTCATGGCGATGGATGAGATCTAACATGTTCATTAGATTTATCTTTATTAAATAGTTAATTGGTGTTGAATTGTCTCTTTATATAAAAAGGAGTTCGGTTACTTGTAATCATTGGCTCAGTATAAACCGATCATCATTGATATCTTATTGCCATTGATTAATATTTGCTTAAATAATATTTATCCTGAATGATAATCGATTCTTCTTATACGACCACATGAGCTTTAATCGATTTATTCTTATGAATATGGTGGAATTGACTATTTAGTCGATCTCCTCTCATATCGGCTCTTAGAGCTGCACATTTGAAACTGTCTGGCAACACCGGCATGTTTTGCCCTTAATTACTGATGAGCCTTCTCTCCTTATCAATTGTAGGGTCAAATTGACTAGTACATCTTGAGAGGATTGCGCAGGATTGACCACCCTTGTGCTGAAGCTAGGTGGATCTACTCCATCGAGCGGACCCTTCTGGCTTGCTGCGTGTGTCCTCGGCACGGGGATAAAAATTCTGTGTCGACACACGTTTCTGGCATGCCCGGTGGGACACCACAATCGTCATGGCAGCTCACAACAACGACAACATCCTTATGGTACATTCTGAAGACCTACCTGATAAAGATAAGGATAACATCAGCAAAGCTACAGAAGAATTTCAAAAGAAGTGTTTGTTGTCCTACACCGAAACATGTGACAGCACAATTATTCAGAAATTTCTACTACCAAGAGTTCTACTACATGGGTAGACAGATACAGTCGAAGTTGAAGACAAGCATTTCTTTATGGAAGCCATAGACAAATCTGTTCGTGATGCCATATCAAGCCGCAATGAAGCTTTCATTGACGCATTTCACAATGCCAAGAAAGAGGTGATTCATGGAATTCCAGTTGGTCAGGTTGGATTGACTTGTTACAACATCCCAGATCTGTCGACTCAAGGGACTAATCAAGTCGGTACCAGCCATCAAGAAGCAGCACTAGCTGATAATGGTGGTGTCCAGACACTTTATGGTTCATCTAAACAAACTCTAGGTACTACTATGAATCAGATATAGTATAATCCTAGACCATCAATACAGCATGTGCAATAGCCAGCAGGGTAAGGTTAGAATCAGGTGATCAATTTTGGCACATCAGGCCACATACCTTTGTTGGCTCAAAAAATAGCACCATCAATTCAAAGGATCCGTAGAGATATAGATCCTTATGTCTATAATTAGAGACTTCAAGCAGTGAGCTAGCAAAGGACCCAACAGATTGAGATTCCATAAGGCTATCACTATGGCACAGATTATAACTCCCTCCACATGATGCCAAATCCAGGATATCAAGGCACGTGGGATTTCAATCCATAGATGGGTCAGCAAGTACCAAGAAACCCAAATCCGCAAGCTGACGAGTTGCTGCGGAAGGTGACTGAGATGATGAAGAATCAGTTCGGTCTGAAGCCAAGGGGCTAACCTTTTCATACAAACACCCATATCTAAAATGGTATGATTTGGTCGCTCTTCCTATAAATTACAGGCTCCCAGAGTTCGCCAAGTTCACCGGTCAAGACAGTAGAAGCACAATAGAACATGTCAGTCGGTATCTTACATAATTGGGCAAAGCGTCAGTTGAGGATGCCCATTGAGTTCGTTTCTTCTCCTTATCCCTATCAGGGCCAGCCTTCACTTGGTTTTCGTCACTACCAGTCAACTCCATTACCAATTGGGCTGACCTAGAAAAGAAGTTTCATACATATTTTTATACTAGGACTAGAGAAAAGAAGATAACCGATTTGACAACCATGAGACTGAGGACTAATGAATTGGGCATTGAGTTTCTTCAGAGATTTTGAGAGACTAGGAACTTGTGCTTCTTATTGAACTTAGCTGATGATCAGCTAGTTGCTTTAGCTATCCAAGGAATGTTGCCAATGTGGAAAGAAAAGCTGTTAGGACAAGAATTTGATAACTTAGGTCAATTGGCTCAACAAGTAGCAGCGCTCAATAGCCAATTCCAGAGTATGCACAGAGATACCTGATTCTAGAAGAGTACCACCGTAGCCGAAGCTTACGATCCATACTTAGCAGATGATGGCTATGAAGATGAAGAAGAGGAGATTGTTGTAGCTGAATGGAATTGGGGCAAGAAGATAGTAATGGTGCCAAATCCTTGGGGAAGAGGAGTTGAGGAGAGCTATGACTTTGATGTCACAAAATCGGACAAGCTCTTTGACTTCTTACTTGAGAAGGGCCAGATCAAATTGCCAGACAATCATGTTATGTTGCCCCCCAAACAGTTGAAGAATAAGAAGTTCTACAAGTTCCATAATGCTACTTCTCATTCCACCAATGAATGCAAACTTTTCCAGCAGCATATACAGAGAGCTATTCAGCAAGGGAGGCTCAAGTTTGATACACCTCGAAAGATGAAGGTGGATGATAATCCTTTCCTAGGAGATCAAAATATGGTTGATGTTGGGCAATTCAAAGGAAAAACTAAGGTCCTAACATCGGCCAAATCGAGAGAAGCTGGAACAGTTGATCCCAAGATGCAAATATCGGCTGATGAATATAGAGAGATTAGAAAACGTCATAATCAGCAGAGGAGCCGATATAAACAGGGGGAAACATCAAAGGATGGAGCGATAAAGCCGCGAGTCACATCTTGGATCCTGTTAAACAAGTGGAGCAGTAGAAGGAAAAGATTATCAGCAATGGTTAGAGGATCAAGAATACTAGCGTCAACTGGAAGAAGAGAGATATGAAAGGAAGCAAGCCGAATCACACTGAAATTGTCCTTTCTTCAGATACTGCTGGAACGAGGGTTTGAAATTGCCTACTAGACATAACTGTCCAAAATGCAGCAATCAATATTGGGAGTTTAGGCAATCTCAAGTCAACCGCCGGTCTATCCATGCCCAGGATGCATATCATCATAATAACATGGATCGTCACTTAAAAAATAAAAGTATTCATGATCGGCTGGGAAAAAGAGTTGTTGACCAAGACTGGGCTGATCATGAAGAAGGAAGCAACCAAAGGGAACATGTTTGGCAAGAAGGCCAATGATACCCTGGAGGTTTAACAAGAAGCTAGAAGAGAAGAGTGCAACGCCTAAGGAATAAGGAGATAGAACAGGCTCAACCATTCAGTAAAACTCAAGTGTGGCGTACCAAGCAAATAGCCGATAGAAAGCAACCATCGGCTATTATTCAAATGGTTTTTCTATTGCCATCAGAATTTAGAGTCAATGGTGAAAGCCCACAGCCGATCCAAGCAGTCAGCTTTGAAAATTTGTTTTAATAAATAATCCAATAGATGGTACAGATGGTAAACTAGGACACGGCTTCACATCGGCTGATGAATTAGAAGAAGTGGATATTGGTTTTGTAGACAGACCTAGGCTGACATACGTAAATGCTAAATTGGATCCGGAGTATAAGCGGGAATTAATTTATTTATTGAAAGAATTTAAAGACTGCTTTGCTTGGAAATACTACGAGATGCCTGGTTTGGACCGGTCAATTGTTGAGCATTGGTTGCCAATTAAACCTGGATATCGGCCATTCAAGCAAGCTCTAAGGAGATTCAATCCGAGCGTGCTTAATGATATTAAAAAAAGAGACTGAAAGGCTACTGGAGGCGAAGTTCATCCGACCATGCCGATATGTAGAGTGGATATCGAATGTTGTCCCTGTATACAAGAAGAATGGAAAATTAAGTGTTTGTATTGATTTTAGGGATCTAAACAAAGCCACACCCATGGATGTTTATCCAATGCCGATAGCCGATATGTTAATAGATGCAGCAGCCGGGCATAAGGTTATTAGCTTCATGGACGGTAATGCAGGGTATAACCAAATTTTCATGGCTGAAGAGGACATAGCGAAGACCGCTTTCAGGTGCCCCAGTGCAATCGGCTTGTTTGAGTGGGTTGTGATGACCTTCGGTCTGAAGAATGTTGGTGCCACTTATCAAAGGGCAATGAATTATATTTTTCATAAGTTGATTGATAGGATTGTTGAAATCTATATTGATGATGTGATGATAAAATCAAAAGGATACAAAGAGCATCTAGCTGATTTGTGGGAAACTCTAGAATGTACAAGAAAACATGGTCTGAAGATGAATCCTAATAAGTGTGCCTTTGGGGTATCAGCTGGGCAATTCTTGGGTTTTATGGTCCATGAGAGAGGGATTGAGGTCGGTTAGAAGAGCATGAAAGCAATTGATGATGCGGTGCCCCCGACTACTAAGACAGAGTTGCAATCTTTGCTTGGCAAAATAAATTTCATTAGAAGGTTTATTTCAAATTTGTCGGAAAGGATTCTTCCATTTTCTCCCTTGTTGAAATTAAAGAACGATCAAGAATTCAGATGGGGTGACATACAATAGAAGGTGTTTGAAGAGATAAAAGAGTATATGAAGCGTCCACCCATGCTAGTTCCTCCTCAGCAGGGTAAGCCTTACAAGTTGTACATATCGGCCAATGACAAAACAATTGGATCGGCCCTGATGCAAGAGTTTGAAGGAAAGGAGCAAGTGATTTTCTATCTAAGCAGGAGACTTCTAGATCTAGAAACAAGATATTCTCCCACCAAAAAGTTATGCTTGTGCTTATATTTCTCTTACACCAAGTTGAGGCATTACTTATTGTTGGCCGAATGTACGGTTGTTTCCAAGGCTGACGTAATCAAGCACATGTTATCGATGCCAATACTAAATGGGAGAGTGGGAAAATGGATTCTCGCGTTATCAAAGTTTGACTTGAGGTACGAATTGGCTAAAGCAGTCAAAGGGCAGGTAATAGCCGATTTTGTCACCTAGCATCGTAAACCAAGCATGAATTATGTAGAGCCGGTACCTTGGATGTATTCTTCGATGGATCATCTTGCAAGCAAGGTGGTGGCATTGGTATTATTATTATTTTGCCTTGGAGGGCAAATTTTGAGTTTGCCTTTCCAACCAAGCTAATGGTTACCAACAATCAAGCAGAGTATGAGGCTATTTTGAGAGGGATTCAACTTCTTCATGAGGTAAAGGCCGAAGCAATTGAAATATTTGGAGACTCACTATTAATTATTAATCAGTTGATTGGCCTATATGAGTGCAAAGAAGACACTTTGAGGAGATATTATGACAAGTGTCAGAGGTTGCTCAAAGAGTTTTCCCATGTCTCATTTTAGCACATTCTGAGGGCACAAAATCAAGAAGCTAACCGTTTGGCTCAAAGTGCATCAGGTTATCGAGTAATTCAAGAAATCTTGGGAAATGAAACCTTGGATAATGACTAGAGAGTTGAGATAGTCGACTACCTTAGAGATCCATCATGAAAAGTTACCAGAAAGCTAAGGTATAAATCAACTAAATACGTTTTGCTGGATGATCAGCTGTATTACAAAACGATCGACGGGGCCTTACTCAAATGCCTGAATCAAGAAGAGGCTAAGGTGTTGATGGGCGAAGTGCATGAAGGGATATGTGAAGCTCAACAATCGACTTATAAGATGAAATGGATTATCCACAGAACTGGATATTTCTAGCCAACAATATTAGAAGATTGTTTTGAATATTACAAGGGATGCCAAGACTGTCAACGTTTTGGTAATATCCAGAAGTCGCCTGCATTGGCCATGAACCCAATAATCAAGCCATGGCTGTTTCGGGGTTGGGGAATTGATTTAATTGGCTAGATCTTTCCACCCTCGAGCAAAGGACATAAGTTCATATTGGTAGCAACAGATTACTTCGCCAAGTGGGTTGAAGCAGTCCCCTTGAAAATGGTAACTTCAAAAAACATGGTTGATTTTGTTAAGGAGCATATTGTGTATCATTTTAGGATTCCTCAAACCATCACTACCGATCAAGGGACCATGTTCACATCAGAGGAATTTGGAGATTTTGCTGCCAGTATGGGGATCAAGCTACTAAATTTGTCTCCTTACTATGCTCAGGCTAATGGTCAGGCAGAGGCGTCCAATCAGATTATGATTAAGCTGATCAAGAAGAAAATTAAGGAACTATAGGAAAGAAGCCTGAGGCTTTCCTGATGGGCATTTGGAGGAGCAACAAGGGGAAGGTGATCACACCCTCTAGCCCTCGCAAACACTAAAATAGCCTTGTGAGCATGAAGAGAAGACTCAGGTGATATCATAAGAATTCTTCTAACCGTAATGGCTAGTCTTCTTGCCCAACAAGGCGCTAGAATAAGTGACACAATCACCCTTGCACAAGAATTCTTCTAACTGCTCAAGATCTTCATAACAAGACCATGGAGGGTCTAGTGGAGTTGGGGGCATTCGAAGAGATAGGAAGAAGAAAGACATGGTTGAATTGTTGAGTTGCTCTCGCCAAGGTCGGATAGGTAGTTTATAGCCGACCCGTGAAGATGAATCCAAGTGCTCGTGAAGCAGTGATAAGTTTTGAGGCATAGGCTCATGAGTGGACGCAAGCGGCGACAAGCAGTAGACCCTAGATCAAGGTTCTCTACCCATGACTGTGGACCAATCAAGGATACAGACATGATAATTTTGGAATAAAAATACTTTTATCCCAAAATTAGGGGGCATGTGTTTACACCAAAATTTGGAAGAAGAGTCATAGGGACTCGAAGGCTCCCGAGGTCATGTCATCATGGAATCAATTGTGTGCACATCGGAACCAGCTGATTCGAGCGTAAAACTAGAATCGGCTTTCTTCAGATAGCGCCAGCGGATAATGACAAATGTTATGATCAGTGCCAGGATGAGACATGCTGGACTCTACAAAAAGGGAAAGATTAGAGTCCAAGTTATCTTAAATTAGGAATATTTTTGTTTATGCCAAGGATTGTAATGAATCGTGCTCGAGTAGGATTCATGTTTAGGTCCCGGGTATAAATATCAAAGCCCCGGTTATTGTAAAGACAACAATCAATCAAATACAAGTCAATTACTTTTCTCGGCTTCGGCCACCCCTTAGGAGTAGGAGTAGAGTGGATCTCGGCGAGTTCTTCAGCGAGTATGGCTGCATCGATCCGGTCGACCTCCACTGCTTGTCTATAAGTACCGTCATGGTTTATACCTCTGTTCATATGGCTGCATCGATCTGATCATCCCCCACTATGACTCTTGTATAGGCTAGTTATCAACTCTTGTCTAATTCAAGTATGGCCTATGTGATTCTGCCTCATACCCCACTGCTTGAATTAGATCAAGGTAAAGTTATCGGCTCTACCTTAGTATGGCAGTCTTTGGTAGATTCATTAAGTTACCGATATTGTTTATTGCTTTCATCATTTATCTAATTACAACAATATCACTCTGCCCGATTGAGATTGATTTGGATCGACCTTATATCTTGTTTAACTCATCGTTTGCTAATTTAAAGTTGATCTAATCTACACCTTAAATGATGAATTATGCTTTTATTGACTATTTTACTTCAATCTTAATCATGCATAGCGTGCGGTTAAGGCATGTCCAATCTCGAGTAGATCTATTGGTTAATGAAAACCGTTCCATGGCTCGTCATCACGGTCTGTGGGATTCTGCCTCTCACCCCACTGTTGGCACCATGGAGTGGGGATCGTTAGTTGGTAGACCCATTCCTGAGGAGGCATGACCTTAACTGTGCGCTATGCCTGAATCTGCTATTTAGCCGATATCGAGTGCTTTCACAAATAGTTCACATTATGAAGTCATTGAAGTAGAGATAAGTTGAAAGATATGTTAGCCCCATGATCTTATTATTGTATTACGGCCTGCATGATTCTGCCTCATGCCCCACTGATATTAGTAATGAGTTAGGGTCGTCGAGTCTATTGTTGTTACTATAGCCTGCATGATTCTGCCTCATGCCCCACTGGTCATGGCGATGGATGAGATCTAACATGTTCATTAGATTTATCTTTATTTAATGGTTAAGTGGTGTTGAATTGTCTCTTTATATAAAAAGGAGTTCGGTTACTTGTAATCATTAGCTCAGTATAAACTGATCATCATTGATATCTTATTGCCATTGATTAATATTTGCTTAAATAATATTTATCCTGAATGATAACTGATTCTTCTTATACGACCCCATGAGCTTTAATTGATTTATTCTTATGAATATGCTAGAATCGACTATTTAGTCGATCTCCTCTCATATCAGCTCTCAGAGCCATACATTCGGAACTGTCTGGCAACACCGGCACGTTCCACCCTTAATTACTGATGACCTTTCTCTCCTTGTCAATTGTAGGGTCAAATTGACTGGCACGTCTCGGGAGGATTACGCATTATCGACCACCCTAGCACTGAAGCTAGGCAGATCTGCTCCATCGAGCGGACCCTTCTGGCTTGCTACGTGTGTCCTCGGCATGGGGATGAAAATTCTGTGTCGACACCCATGTTGTGATCTATTTTCTCTTCTTTCTTTGGAACCTGCATGGTAACATTTTCCATAGTGAAGCTTACATATGATGATACTGTTACATGACGTGCAGGTTAGATCATCAGAAGAACAGGAAGATTTTTTATTGGGAGAAGCACCACCAGTACTACATTGAACAATGGGAGCTGTTGCATGACAACGTGGACGAGAACAACGAGCCACACATAAATCGTGAGTACAGGCACTACCAAGCTTGGTACCAATGTGCGACACGTTGCAGGCTGAGGCTACAATGGACAGAATATGACTACACTAACATCGAGTCCTTCGACGATAAACACAGTATGACCAAACTACTCGTGTAGGAAGGCAGGTGGAGGCTAGACCAATCTTGGACAGAGTGGTAAGTCAATTGCCTTATTTTTCTATGTTAAGTTGCATACCAATACATTCTCCATTTGAGGTCTCTATTTTAGTTACTGGCACATTCGAGTCGTAGCATCCTTATAATTTAGTACAACAGATGGAGTTGAGGATCTGGTCAGGAATTAACTAGTACTCCGTACTAGATTAGTAGCATCCTTATTTTTCAATGTCCACTACAATCTTACTGTGAACTTTGTTGCAGGGCAATACCCTCAAATGCTCGGTTGAAGACATTGAGCGCTTTTGTCCGAGAGTCAGGGACAACGACACGCGTAGCTTCCTAGACGTAAGATTCAAAATATTCTTTGAAATATATTATTAATACGTTAAATTCTTTTAGTTAACATTATTTTGTACAATAGAGACTATCACATCGGCTACGTCGTGCGGCTGCTCGTTGTGGTTGCAGGACAGCCATGACACAAGACATGCACGTTCCTTCCGCAGGCAAAGGAGGCTTAGGTTTGTCTAGCCAAGCACCTACAGGGTCCATAGGCATTGCGTATGAGGACGAGGACAATGATGAGGTGGACCAGAGACACGAGGAGCTTGCCTTGTCTCAGCTCTAGGATGCTCCCTCGACTCAACCTACATAGCCTTCAGGCACTAGGCGACGCCGTCCACCTGACCTTTACACTCTAGGCATCGACGCTCTTGGTCACAAGGGTAAGGGTAAGACTAGGAGGCAGTGAGGGTTTGTGGTAGATGTTATTATGTAGTATTATAGACTTTATGGACTTTTATTATGAACTATTATGGACTGTATAGACTATTATTATCGAATATGAACTACTATAGACTATAATTATGGACTATGTGGACTATTAATATGCTCATGTATATGGTTTCAGATGAATGTGGCATATATTTTTATGTTTGTACATGTTGTATTGAGGTTAAATATTCATCTCATATTTGTGTATGGATGACATCAAAAAATAGGAGAAATTATGGTGAAATTTTCTACCTAAAGTGCGTATTAATCAGCGGCATCAATTTTTCTGGTTCAAAATAGTGATTGAAGTCTGAAATTGAATAGGCTTTTCAGTCATGGAATCTAGGGGAAATAGCCTTTATAGTGATTTGTCATGTCACCATCGAATAGACTTTTTAGTGTCCTTCAAAATAGTGATTGAAGTCTGAAATCGAATAGGCTTTTCAGTCATGGAATCTATGCTTTCCAGTGTCCTACGATGTAGGCTTTTTAGTGATTCTGAGTAGACTTTCTAGGAGCATTTACATCACAATACAACGGCTAGCAAACCTGCCTCCGCCTATATATATGCGTTCTAGGATGCATTACTAACCAAAAGGAAAACCAAACTGGTATTCGGTTTTGTTGGAGTAGAAATGTCTAGAGGGTCATCTAGAGGAAAGGGTTTCGGGAGTGGAAGAGGAAAGGGGGGGCAAAGGGAACTCCTATTGTGTGGGAGGGGTCTCTTGGGAGTGATTTCTTTGAGTAACCAGTGTATCAGTTTTTCCCCGAGAGTAAGAGTGATTTCACTAAAGAGTGCCCTCTTAGAGGATACGATAACAGGAAGGAAGATTGGCCAAAATACATGCATGGTGAGGACTGCTTAGTGCAGATGTTCACCGAGGAGATTGACGGAGGTCATCGCTTCTTCAAATGCCCGCGAGCAATGGTAATTGCTATTACATTTAATTTGTTAAATATATTTCTCGAATACCCTTACAACTCACAGGACATACTTATGGTAGTCTTTCGAGTCCGAAGAAAACTATGGGTTCACTGGGTGGGTCGATCCTCGACCAATTTATCCGCATCAGCGGTACATCTACTACCTGTAGGACCAAATCTTCGATCTACAAAGGGAAGTTAGCAGCGGGTACAAGGAAGACGAAGATGACGACAACAATAATGGTGCAAGTTCACAAGAGGCACTCTGTAATGATCCATATTGCACCTGTCCTAATCACAAGAACAAGGGGCCTCCACCGTCACCCCTGCCACCACCACCACCAACAATGGGAGGCTACAGTGGAGAAGGCGCAACACAATTTGCTATGTGGCCACACTACTAGGACGACCCCATCTTATTCACATAGCACATCCATGTGTTTGTTGTTTGGTTTAATTACCTAAGACATGTTAGGTTTAGTTGAAGGAACTATGTACCCTTGTTTGGTACATGTTCTCACATGCTATTTCTTGTGCTTGTTGTTCGCTTCAATTACCTAAGGCATGTTAGGTTTAGTTCAGGACCTTTGTACCCTAGTTCGGTACATGTTCTCACATGCCATTTCATGTGTTTTGTGTGTTGAATTATATAATGCCCTACTTCGTTAGGTTTTGTTTGCAGCACGTGATCACATTTCACTACATCCGCAATATTAAACTAAATATTATGACCACAAATAATGAAAACAACTACATAATAAAAAGTCCAATACTATGACACATTAAACAACACAATAATACTAGAAATATGTGCCAACAAACTAAATAACGCAGTACATGACCTAAGCATGCCAATACTTAAAGTGCATTACATGACAACACAATGAAAAGTCCAACAATAGACAATATTGTTCATGAATAAACCATAGAACTAGCAGGTAATGGAGACTACTGAGTGCAATGAGGCTACTTTCCCTTCCTCAGAGCATCGGGATTCTCCTCTATCACTGCTTTTGCAATACCGCTAGTGTCACGAGCTTGATTAGCACCTAGGTTAATGCCTAAGAGAAATTCGCAAAACAAGTTTTCGGGTTTAAAAATTTAAAGCACACATGGAATTATAAACGACTCTTGTGTGACTCATTTTCATGAATAAAACAAACAAATAAGTGTCGCTAGTCAACTTATCTCGGTGCTTAACAACTTTTAAATAATCTTGTGGACAAAAGTTGTTTAGGGCTTGTTTTGGAAAAGTATGAAGAAAGTGCTTAAAATGCCTGATAGCAAATAAATAGCGAATGTCTTGTTTATTTGATTAAGCATGAAAAAACAATTTTTATAACCAAAAATAAAATATAACTTGTAATTGGTACTTAAATAAAATTTGAAGTGCAAGTTTAGTAGATGAAAATGCAACTATTGATTTGGTGAATAGATGTTGTTCCATGGTATTTTTGATATCTCACAAATTGAAAGTGGAATATAATTTCAGCTTCTAGAACTAAACGATTTAAGTCTAGAAACCTAACGACGATTCCATTTTGGCATTGAAATTTTGATTAAATTTCTTAAACACTAGGTCTATGTTTTTGTTGTGTTGGTTACATCTAGGTGAGTACTTTAGCGTGGTGAAGTCCACGGTTGGGTTGGAAATGTCATGGAGTCGCAGAATTTGCCCAAATTTAGTTGAAACATGTTGTAGCTATGCCGTTGACGCTCTGTTCATGGACTGTCGTTCAACGTGACAAACCTATCTTGACGTCGCTCTAACTTCCTCTCCAATTATCCTCTGGTCATAAGAGTTGCTTTGCTGGTTAGCTGTTAGTACCGACTTTAGTTAGTGGAATCGGTTGAACCTGAGTCGAGTTGATCAATGGCTTTTGTTTCGCTTTTAAATCTGTGCACATCACCGCTCGTTGTGGCATAGCCGTGTCCACGGTCACCGCGTGTGTCGCTACCGTTACCGGTTAGTCTTGGGCACTGTCGTGCCCATGGTTGGCCTTGCAGGCTACCAGCTATGTGTGGGTTAGGGGCTAGCCATGGTCGACCTTGTGGGCCAGACTGAGCTGTAGGGCTACCGTTGCATGATCATCGTGTGTGCGCTGCTAGCTAGGCTGTGCGCGGCCCCATCACAGCCGCGACAGCCATAGTGTGACCGACATGGTGCTCGCTCCACCTGTCATCCTATCTACGGCATCGTGCCTCGACATATGCCACTGCTATCATGAGGATCGTTGGCCTCGGGTATAGTGGTGATACGATGCTCCACTGCCTCGCCTTGCTCCCGCTAGCCGACGTCGTGAGCCACTCGGATTTTTATTGCTCCATTCAAGCGTGTTGCGCCAATTTCTATGGGCCATCACCGTGCGCAAGTGTTCTTGCTACCACTTTCACATGGAGCCACCCCATCTTAAGACGCTCGCTCTCGCATAGGTGCACGCTCCATGGCTACGGCTAGAGCTCCCCTTTCCGCTTCCAATTTACCTAGCTCTAGGCTTCAC